>NC_081386.1:20692517-20992517 GCF_030684315.1 Stegostoma tigrinum | reverse complement strand
ATGTGGGATTAATGATGTAACCATTGACAAAGTGCCTACTATCTGAAGCCTAACTGGACTTCAAAATGGCACGACAACTGGCTTTATCATTGGAAAATCTGTTGCAGGGTGTTCCGAAGGAAGTGGACACTCACCAGATTGAATGAGCTTGGGGAACACTGAGTTCAGGCAATTGCATAGCCTCACTCAGGACATATTCTGAGCCGAGGGACTCTCAGTCAGCCCACAGCAGAACACTAGAACAAAGCCAAGTCTCAGCCAAACAGCTAAAATTTTCTTCCAGGCTGGCAAGCCATTGTCATTGCTGAAGATAATGTGGACTCAAGACAGCAAGAGCCCCACTAGATCTAAATTGAGTAAGAGAACTCAGTGGCTGGTGTCTGGGAGAGTGTGTATCCTGGAAAGTCCGCCTCTATCTGGTTTGGAAAAGTTGCATTGCTTAGCAACATCCAAATCAAAACCAATCAAAATAAACATCTGGTTAACTTATCTCACAGTTCTACTGGAGGTCAATACTCACGCAGACACTTCAGTGATCACAAAACAAACCTTTAACAAAATTTGGTCTGGACTCCAACCTTAGGTTGGCGCAAGACCTTGTTTAGACTGAGAATGTATACCAATGAACCTTTACACATTAAGTGTACAACTTCAGTTCCAGTCTCTAATGAGAAGTAATTGGTTCAGTTATCACTGATTGTAGTAAAAGGCCAGGGCCCAAGTTTGATGGGGTGAAATTGGTTGAGAAAGATTCACCTAGAATGGCTTCATCTTTTTGCTTTATAAAATGGCTGCCTGAGTGAAGTCCTAATTAAATACCCAGATGTTGTTCGGGATGGTCAAGTGGCTATCAAAGGAGCCAAGGCCACCTTGCATGTTGTCCAGGAAGTAATCCCACGGTCTGCAAGGCCTGCCCAGTGCCATTTGCCTTATGGGCAAAAGTGGAGACAGAAATCAGAAGGTTGGCAAGAGAACAAAGCATCAAACCTGTCTGGTTTATAGAACAGGCAGCAGTGATTGTACTGATTATGAAGCCCAATGGATGGGTTTGCCTTTGTGGGGATTTTAAACAAATGGTAAACTGCTCCTTGTAGCTGGATAAATAACCAATCCCTTGAATAGAGGATTTATACCCAAAGCTGGCAGGGGGGTTGTCCTTCACGAAACTGGACATAAGGCATGTGTACTTGCAATTGCAGTTAGATGTGGATTCACAGAAATACGCTGCAATTAATACCCACAAGGGTTTGTACCAAAATGAGACTGCCATTTGGGATATCACCAGCCTGTGCAACTTTTCAGAGGACAATGGAGAACGTTTTACAAGGTCAGGCCCAGATTAGATGGATGGTATGCCAACGTTGGAGAAGACCAATAATTAGCACTTAGAGAACTTGGTCATAGTCCTCAGATATTTTTCCCAGGTGAGCAGATGCCTTAGAAAGGAGAAGGTGTGTTCCAGACTCCCCAAGTGACCTACATGGACTACAGTGTCAACAAAAGCCAGTTACACACATTAGACAATAAAGGGAGGGTGATCAAAGGTGCCCTGGCTACCACTTCAGTACCAGAGCTTGGGTCCTTCCTTGGGCTGGTGAAATATTACAAAAAAAGTTCATACTTAACCCGGCCTCCACCCTGGCACGTTTACATCAACTGTTTTAAAAAAGTGACCCTAGGAAATGGTCACGTAGCCAAGCCATAGCTTTCAGGGAAGTATAGAAACAGCTATAATCCTCTAAGGGGTGGGCATGCTGTGATCCCAAATGAGGTCTGATATTGACATGTGATGCCTCCCTGTACAGCATCAGGTTAATATTAGCTCACTGGTGGCCTAATGGAGAGGAACACCCAATAGCGTATGCTTCCAGGACTTTTGCTAATGCAGGTCTTGTATACGCGCAGGTGGAGAAGGAAGGTTTGGTGGCTATACTTAGAGTCAGGAAGCTCCATCAAAACCTTTATGGAAGTAAATTATTAACAATAATGACCCCAAACCCCTGCGAGGTCTACTTAAAGAGAACAAGGCAGTGCGGCCGGTAGTTTCAGGGGTGTGTGTGTGTCCGTGAGTAGGGTGTGAAATGCCAGGCACAAGGCTCTGCTACGCGAAAGAGACAGCTTCCTTCAGGGAATGAAGACTGGTGTAGGTACCACAGGGATGATCCTGCATGGGTAAGAGTCATGGATGACACAACGTCAGGTCCAATGACCTATAAAGTTCAGATAGGTGTGATAGTCCTGAACAAGCATATGGACAATAAGAACGCTGAAAACCCCACAAATAGTGTGGGAGCAAAACGTGCCCGGGTCCTCAACCTTACTGACTGTTTCAGAACTCCATGTTAAGGATTTTCCACATGTAAAGAAAAGATGAATGGGTGATGGGACACTGGCCTCGAGTTATTTCACTGTGTATCTGATGAATATGAATATGTTATTTGAGTTAAACAGCAATTAGGCCCTCGCTTTTTAATGGTGACTACTATATCATTCAACACAGGAAGCCCCTTCTTCAGTTCTAAAACAAAAGATAATTAAATAATTGCAAAATAACAACTCTATTTCAAAAGAAACCTTTCTATAAATGTTACAGTTGAAACTTAATCTGAAAGCTGAAAGCGATACTCCAGGATTGGGGATATCTTGGTGAGACCAGGAACCTGACAGTTAAAAGTTATTGGCTGCTTGTACTGAAGGATGGGAAATGCAGGAAAAAACATACTTCAAAATTCTTAAACACGATCACAGGATCTCCAGGCTGAGTGTGAAATGTTTTCCGCTCTTTCAAGGTCTGACAGGGTCAGCTGTGATATTGGATTTCCTGGATTCACTGCTTCCTTAATTCTCCCTTTGAAACCCCTGAGATTACAAACTGACCTTTGGAACAATAGGTTAAAAGGTGTTTATGTTCAGGAGTCACCTTCTCAGCCAACTAATGATAGCTGCAAGGAAGCCGGATAGTTTGGGTATTACCATTATACACAAGAGACTGAATTTGTTTGTTTGTTGAAAATTTTATGGAGTCCAAACCATAAAAAGTGCATGGCAGCAAAATAGCAACAGAATCACTACTAAAAAGGGGAAGATAAATGTTATACTTTAAATGTTAAAATACAGATCCGTTTCCTCACATTTCCTTTTCAATGAAAATAAACTAATTACAGAGAATCCACAGCTGCATAAACAGATGGATGGTGGGCCGTCTTCAACAGATCAGATTGTTTTTCACTCTTGGACGGATAGACACTATCCAGTAACTACATTTGGTAGAGCTCTTTCAGTCAGCACATCTGGAATAGAATCTTAATTAGATTTATAAGTAGAAAAACGCTCCGACATATGCAAATCTGATTTATTCTGAATTGGTGGGAAAAAAGTTGCTTTTAATGATAGAAGTCATTACAATTTTCAAGTTAGCCCACCCAACTGTCACATTGAATATCTAACCAGTGTGTTTTCACTTAGGACGTTGTGTATTTGTTCATGGGAGATAAGCACGACTCAAAGGTGAGCTTTACCTATTATCATCCAAGAGGATTCATAACCTATATTCATTTTTAAATCTATCACTGTTGCACCTTAATACAGACATTACTGTTTGGGAAATGCCTTTTGAACAGCAGGAACATCACAACTATCAGGAATGAAAAAGAAATGGTGAATATTTCAACTTTGGAACAAAACATGGTCAGGAAGAATTAAAGAGTGAGATATTTCTGACTTTCATACTCTGGTTGTCAAGTACAGAGTTCTATCCATGGGAAAGACTAAACCTTAGTTAAATTGATAGTGCAGTAAAAGAGTTTAAAAACAATTGCAAGGTGTCAAGCTGGATGAACACAGCAGGCCAGGCAGCATCAGAGGAGCAGAAAAGCTATGTTTCAGGTGTGGACCCTAAACGTCAGCCTTCCTGCTCCTCTGATGCTGCTGGGCCTGCTGTGTTCATCCAGCTCGACACCTTGTTATCTCAAGCTCCAGTATCAGCAGTTCCTGCCATCTCATTGCAGGTTGTCTGTGCAGCCACTTTCTCCATAGCTCCAGCAGATTGCCTGATCAAGTACATTTAACATATCGCACTGAAAGAGTGAACAATACTGTGCATGTAGACTTGAATTTCTAGAAAGAAAGTGTGGGACTTCAGCCCAGGCAATTTTAAGCCAGAGTCCTGATTCCAGAAGTTCCATCCCTGTAACCAAGGCCTATCACTCCATTAAGGGGGTTGGGATGGAGGGGAGGGGAGGTTGCACATCTATTTTTCACAGATTTTACACAGTCAGCTACACTTGCAAAAGAGCAACATGACCGGTGTGCTTTACACATTCCAATACAATGTACAAACCTGTCAGAATTCTTTGGAGAGCAGACTCATTGGGCTGAATGGCCTAATTCTGTTCCTGTATCTTATGGCCTGTTTTAAGGGGAGGTAACACATCTTTAGGTGAGTCCAGGAATACCTCTGGGACAGGTGTGGTGCTCTGTGGCGGATGTCTGTTGCTGTTTGGGGTTGTTACAAATTGATATGAATGTACATAACCTCATTAGATTTCTCAAGCTATTAAGGTATTTAAATTAAGGTGTTTAAATCTCCTGGTCAAGAAAGTGAAACAAAAAAGTTCTGCAGTTGTCCTAAAAACAGTGATTGTTTTTCATTCTGTCTGTCGACATAAACCTTAAGACCAAGGTTATAAATGGGTGCTGAATGACTGACTGATTCTATAACCAATCATCTCAGTGGGGGGGTGGGGGGGGGGGGGTATCCACTTAGTTTGATCAATAGCTCTGAATGGTTATAAAGTATTTGCTATGGATTTATAAGTACAAATTCTTATTTTGTTACAAGTTATTGGAGGAATTTAAAGGTAGTGGTTTTTTATATCAGTGAAAGTGAGATTTTTAATACTGACATCAACAATGGACACTGAGAAACTTATTTCATCTCAGTATGGATTTTGAAATCTTCCTTCCGGGAGAGATCAGGTGAGATGGTGTGGAAGGTGTAAAAAAAAAGGGATAGTTCATGACGGATGGGTCATGGGTTGGCAAATGGACTAAATGTGACCATTGGAGTGGGCATAGGTTGACATGGAGGTTATTAGCAACTGTGGTAGATGGGTGCATGCAATGGAATGGATTGCCAAGGATGTGGTACGAGGGGGTTGGTGAGGGGGCACTCTCCCTCAAGTCAAGCTTGTGGAGTTGGGAATCGTCCTGACTGCACTCTGGGCCCAGGAGCAAAGTTTCAGATGAAAAGAAAATTGTACTGCTTATTGTTTTCAGCGAAATTTTAGATACAACCATTTTCATCAGAAAGAAAGAATCTTGGGAAGTATTTCCATTCCTCCTCATAACACACTATTAAAAATTGAGCCAACTGTAAAATTTATTTGAATTCAAAGTTAGTATTTTGCAATTTTCCTGAACATTTCTTACCTTCCTCATCACGTTAAATAGATTGAGTAGAATTCATGATACATTGGTTGCAATATTTTTAATGGTCTTTTCTCATGGGCAAGTTCTGAAAATTGATGTTTAAGTAGAAAATCAAGCCAGTTCAACTTACATGACTGATTCATCTTTTGATGATTTCTGTAGCCTAATGTAATTAGAGCACAGTCTGAATTGCAAAGTCACAGATGCATTTATTAATTACTTAGAAACCAATAATTACAATTCTCTGAGACACCCAATATCAGGCAGCAAAATTATAGGTCAGGGCGAGTGTGGGAGAGATGCCAAGACGTGGGTGTTGGTAGGGGAGGAGCATGGATCAATTTGACCATAGTATTTGCTATGAAGTCTTGGAAATTATTCTTCCACCCCCTGGATCCACAAAGATCATTTTAAAAACTTATCTCTAACATTTTCCAATTCACAATCTGGATGCCCTGTGCGTTAGAAGATTCAGAGCTTCCTATTGAACTGTCTGAAGATGATAATCACTGAAAGTCAATGATGTTTAATGGGACCAAAATCACCAATTCTCCCACAAACATGTTGGGGTTACTATAAATAAGAGAAGTCTTAAACCAGCCATGTAAATACACCAGCAAAACAATAGGTTAGATGCTGCTTTGTTATCCACAAGCAATTCACTTCTGAACTCCATTAAGTTCTTCTGCTATCTACAGGGCACAAGTCAGGAGTTTGAACACTCTTGCCCAATGTGTGCAGCACTAACAATGATTAAGAAGCTCAACATCCTCCAGTAGATAGCAGCCTGCATGCCTGACACCCTACACAGCACATTAAAAATTCACCCCCATGATCACAGTTGAGGATGCCATAATAATCTGAGGAGCAACTTTGATTGGTCCAAGCAACAGTCACTGCCAGATCACGGCTGAACTCCAACAGGGTCATCCAGGGGTTCCCAAAATGAAAGTGTTGGCAAGAAGTTATGTCTGTTGGCCAGGATTGGATGCAGACATAGCCGCATTCATGGGGCAGTGCCCAGAGTGTCAACAAGGAAGGGTCACAGGACCCAAAACGTTAACTCTGTTTTCTCTTTCACAGATGCTGCTAGAGCTGCTGAGCTTTTCCAGCAACTTTGTATTTTGTTCCTGATTTACTGCATCCACAGTTCTTTTGGTTTTTATTACAGAAGAAATTCTCCAGGGTGTAGCCTGGGCTGGTGTGTTTCAGATATGAAGACAGACTTGTAAGGCTGGGGTTGCTTTCCTTAAAACAGAGAAGGCTGAGGAGGAACCTGATTGGGGTCCACAAAATTGAGGGCATAGATAAGATAGAAAAGAAGAAAACATTCCCCTTAGAGGTATCAAATAACCAGGGGACATGGATGTAGGGTAAAAGGCAGACGCTTTAGAGGGGATGTAACAAAAAAAACACCTGGGTGATGATGTTTGTCCGGAATTCACTATCTGAAAGGTGGTTGAGCTAGGAACCATCTAATATTTCAGAAGTATTAAAATGATCACTTGACGTCCCTGAGCATTCAAAGTAATAAGCCAAGAGCTGGGAAATAGGGCAAGAGTAGAGAGCTACATGATGACTGGTAATGGCATGATTGGTTGAAGACCTGAATATCATTTCAATGTTGCTTTACATCTGCTGCTCTTTAAACTTGTATTCTTGTCTTCACCAATGTTGTTTTAAATCAAATGACTACAGAACTTGTTAAACTTTACCACAGCAAAGTTTCAGCATTTCCCTTATTTTCCAATGTTTTAAACTGTATTTGTATAATTTTATGTTCTTCAATATCCTTTAGTGAAGGAAATCCGCCAGTCTGCCATCTGACCTACATGAGACTCCAGACTCCAACTGCTACTGAAGCAACCTATCAAGTCCCTTCATTGTATCAAAATCACAAAACTGCAGAAAGGAAGGAAGCCAGATGGATGACCCAACATCCACCTAGCCACAGGAAATGACACCAGCAATGACGGTCTCATCACCACAGAAGTTCTCCGTGGGAACACCCGGGAGTTAGAGCCAAAATTAGGTGTTCCACAGACTAATCAAGCAACAGCCTGAGTTGTCATACTAATAAAATTATATCTTACAGATGGTGGCTCTCACTACACCTTCACCATCCCTGGGTACTTCCTGTTCCACCAGCACATCAGGCCTACCAGTGTTGCATAGTGGCAAATAGCCAGGAAGGAGTTTCCCCAGGGAGTCCTCAACATTGTTTCTGAATTCCATGAAGTTTATTGCATCAGGTCATGTGACAAGGAAACTTGATTATCACCATCCAACTCTGCACTGCCCTGCCCACCTGCCTGATAAATCAATGCCTCCATGTTGCACCCCCACCAGCTGGGGGAACCAATAGGAGAGAAAAATCTGTTGCATCTTGTCCTCCCTAAATTACCTGTTGCTGATGTGTCCACCCATGACAGTATCACTAGGAGTGACCATCGCACAGTACTTGAGATTTCATGTTGCTTTACATTTCTTCATCATATTATCTGGCACACTCTCTGTGCTAAATAGGACAGACTTTGAACACATCCGACAACTCCCAACTGCAAGTTCATGAGAAACTGTAGGCCCGTAGCAGCAGTAGAATTGTGTTCAACTACAATCTAATCTCATGGTTTGAGATGCTCCCCACTGCGTCAAAGTCATCATGCCAGGAGATTAACTCTGTCAGTGAGCAATGCAAGATGTCTGATTAGTTGACTTGTGGATTCTGATTGGTAGAGATGTGGTCATGAAGAATGCACCAGTTAACAACAGCTGCCAGTTAACTGCCAAGCTCTCTTCAAATTTTAAACAAGGCAGATTGACTTTGATTTGTCAATGCATTACCCTGAGAAATGAACTGGAGAATGACTGTCACCTATTCTGTTGCACTGAAATGGCTGCAGTGTGTATACATGTCCTTACTGCTCGTAAACAGCATTCTGCTGTGTATTTAATATACGCAGATTCCAGCGCATGCAAGTGTGCCAAATTGCAAACCTGATTGTGTTTAAATTTGTTGTTACCATAATATTTCATACTCTAG
This sequence comes from Stegostoma tigrinum, assembly GCF_030684315.1. Classification (NCBI taxonomy): domain Eukaryota; kingdom Metazoa; phylum Chordata; class Chondrichthyes; order Orectolobiformes; family Stegostomatidae; genus Stegostoma; species Stegostoma tigrinum. The sequence goes on along the minus strand of NC_081386.1, from coordinate 20,984,044 downwards.
ATTAAACAAAAATTGTTAATCCTATATAACAAGGTGTAGAGCTGGATGAACACAGCAGGCCAAGTAGCTTCTTAGGAGCAAGATGCCGCCGCTTGGCCTGCTGTGTTCATCCAGCTCTACACCTTGTTATCTCGGATTCTGCAGCATCTGCAATTCCTATTATCGCTAATGATTTTCCTATACTCTGGTTTCTCTTGTCAACTGTCCTGGTGAGTGCAATACTCAATGACAATTATATTTGGTGAAGCTTGCTTACTTACAAAGAGCTAAGACGGATACATCTGCTCCCTCTAAAAGCAAGAGAACCCCAGGTCTCCACCCACAGACTGTGTGACATTGGTACAATAGTGGAGGCAATGGAACACAAATATTCCCACTTGTTCGGAAATATTCCCTTATGGGGCTATCATAAACCTGCATTTAATGCAGACAAGTGTGAGGTGATGCACTTTGGTAGGAGTAACCAGAAGGCAAAGTACAGGGCTAATGGTAAGATTCTTAGTAGTGTAGATGAGCAGAGAGATCTCGGTGTCCATGTACACAGATCCTTGAAAGTTGCCACCCAGGTTGACAGGGCTGTTAAGAAGGCATACAGTGTTTTAGTTTTATTAATAGAGGGATTGAGTTCCAGAACCAAGAGGTTATGCTGCAGCTGTACAAAACTCTGGTGCAGCCGCACTTGGAGTATTGTGTACAGTTCTGGTCACCGCATTATAAGAAGGATGTGGAAGCTTTGGAAAGGGTGCAGAGGAGATTTACTAGGATGTTGCCTGGTATGGAGGGAAGGTCTTACGAGGAAAGGCTGAGGGACTTGAGGCTGTTTTCATTAGAGAGAAGTTTGAGAGGTGACTTAATTGAAACATATAAAATAATCAGAGGGTTGGATAGGGAGAGCATTTTTCCTAGGATGGTGACGGCGAGCACGAGGGGGCATAGCTTTAAACTGAGGGGTGAAAGATAAAGGACAGATGTCAGAGGTGGTTTCTTTACTCCGAGAGTAGTAAGGGAATGGAACGCTTTGCCTGCAACAGTAGTAGATTCGCCAACTTTAGGTACATTTAAGTCGTCATTGGATAAGCATATGGACGTACATGGAATAGTGTAGTTTAGATGGGCTTGAAATCGGTATGACAGGTCAGCACAACATCGAGGGCTGAAGGGCCTGTTATGTGCTGTAATGTTCTATGTTCTAAACCCTAGCTCTTGGAAAATCTAGGCTTTGATTAGATTAGATTCCCTACAGTGTGTAAACAGGCCCTTCGGCCCAACAAGCCCATACCGCTCCTTGGAGCATCCCACCCAGACTCAACCCCATCCCCCTATAAGACGCTCACCCCTGAACTCTGTGGGCAATTTAGCATGGCCGATCCACCAAGCGTGCACATCTTTGGACTGTGGGAGGAAACCGGAGCACCCAGAGGAAACCCACGCAGCCACTGGGAGAATGTGCAAACTCCGCACAGACAGTTACCTGAGGCTGGAATCAAACCCAGGTCCCTGGCGCTGTGAGGCTGCAGTGCTAACCACTGAGCCACCGTGCCATCCTTTGCTGTCCAGTTGGCCTGAGAAGGCTGCACCCATCAAACTGTACCTCGTCATGAGAAGATTATGAAAATACAGGTGCTCATTTAACTGAGTGAAGTTGCATTTTCCAAACTAGATATGGCCCATTCTTCTTTCCAATCAACCTCTCTACAGTAATGACCATGTTCACTCAATATTATGTGTCAACTTGAAAGTCCAACGCTATTGTGACGTATTGAGTCGGTCTTTATTTTCGAAGTTTAAAATAAATCACAAGTGTTGGAAAGATACAGAACGTTTATCATCTGAAAAGTTGGGATAATCTTTTAGATTAAGACTCACTGGAGCAGAAATATCTTTTTTAATGGCATTATGCTATTCTACCAATGTTAAAGTCTGTGGATGGTGTTCTACTGCAGCTTTTCAGAGGGCGTGAATGTACCTGAGAGGCCCCCTAGCAATTAAACCTGTAAAATGGGTGGTATTGTCACTCATAATACCCAGCACCTGATGTTTAAGTCCACTGACTATAATGGAATTGAACGTCAGTCAGTGTAATGAACAGGCCCATCTGATATTTCAGATCACCTTATATATTAATGATCTGGATGAAGGGACTGGGGGCATTCTGGTGAAGTTTGCCGATGATACGAAGATAGATGGACAGGGAGGTAGTACTGAGGAGGTGGGGAAGCTGCAGAAAGATTTAGGCAGTTTAGGAGAGTGGTCCAGGAAATGGCTGATGAAATTCAATGTGAGTAAATGTAAGGTTTTGCACTTTGGAAAAAAGAATACAGGCATGGACTATTTTCTAAACGGTGAGAAAATTCGCAAATCAGAAGCGCAAAGGGATCTGGGAGTGTTGGTCCAGGATTCTCTAAAGGTTAACTTGCAGGTAGAGTCCGTGATTAAGAAAGTGAATGTAATGTTGTTGTTTATCTCAAGAGGGTTGGAATATAAAAGCAGCGATGTGCTTCTGAGGCTTTATAAGGCTCTAGTTAGGCCCCATTTAGAATACTGTGTCCAATTTTGGGCCCCACACCTCAGGAAGGACATATTAGCCCTGGAGCGTGTCCAGCGGAGCTTCACACAGATGATCCCTGGAATGGTAGGTTTAGCGTATGATGACGGCTAAGGATCCTGGGATAGTACTTTAGAGAGTTTAGAAGGTTGAGGGGAAATCTAATAGAAACTTACAAGATAATGTATGGTTTAGAAGGGGTGGACGCTAGGAAGTTGTTTCCGTTGGGCGGGGAGACTAGGACCCATGGGCACAGCCTTAAAATTAGAGGGGGTAAATTTAAAACTGAAATGAGACGACATTTCTTCAGCCAGAGAGTGGTGGGTTTGTGGAATTCATTGCCGCAGAGTGCAGTGGAGGCTGGGACGTTGGATGCCTTCAAGGCAGAGATCGACAAATTCTTGATCTCAAAAGGAATCAAGGGCTACGGGGAGAGTGCAGGGAAGTGGAGTTGAAATGCCCATCAGCCATGATTTAAATGGTGGAGTGGACTTGATGGGCCGGGTAGCCTTACTTCCACTCCTCTGTCTTATGGTCTTATGTTGCCTGCTCTGTCATTGTGTGACAAAATTTGAGTCCTATTGAGTGGTTTTCTAAACAATAGCCTATGTTTTTTTTTCCTTAGGTGGTACAATCCCAGTTTTTTTGATTTTGTATCAATTGCAGAAAATTATTATTGGATCTTGTACAATAGATAAGATTCATCCGGTCACACATTCAGGAAATGGATTGCAATTCTGCACTTGCATCCTGTATCTAGAAGTGTAGCAATATTACTGCTCTCCTGCATCCCTCTTTACTCAGGGACCACACAGGGATAGACCTGATCTCTCCTTCATGTCTGCTGTGATCATTCAATATGTGAATCTATGAAGTACAACCAAAAGGGACTGAATATAAAATATTCCTGCTTGTGGAAAAGATACAACAATATGCAACCACCTAATTTAACAACAGCTGTCAAGCATCAGAGAATTTGGTCACATACAAAACTAACTCTAAAATAGAGTGCATGTGTGTCATAGTCGGAAGTCACATGACTCTAGGTTATACTCCAATTTGAAATCACAAGCTTTTGCACCTCTATTCATTTAACAGGTGATGAAGGAGCAGTGATTTGAAAGCTTGTGATTTCAAATAAACCCATTGGGCTATAATCTGGTGTCATGTGGCTTCTGGCTTTGTCCACCCCAATCCAACACTGGCACCTCCATATCACGTGTACCATATATCATGCCCTTACTTTACTATGGGGAGCTACCTGTTTATATAGTCAGAGGTAATTTTGTTACTTTTGTGTGCATGTCGTACCAGAGTTTGCTGCTCTGTACAAAAGGAATTTCCCAAATGCTAGCAATCTTACATTAGTCAACCCACCCAGATGGAATAACCAATATTTAGCTATGCTTGTGGTAGAGGTGAATATACGACAAATTCTCTATTTGAACTACTAATTGTACAGTGCATTCTGTAACCTGGACACTCATATCTCCGAGATCCTTAAAGTGAGAAAGAGGCCACAAACTTGCCTCAAGTTTCCTGCTCCCAAAGTACAAGGGAGGACACCGCCAAACCCACAGCAGGAGATGGGATCATGTCTTCAATACCTTCCCAATACAAGACCCCAGAAACCAAAACCAAACATTAGCCTGCCCTCCGAATCCTAAGTTGCTTATACTGAATCATGGTGAGGGAGGGAATGCAAAACGAAAGGAAGAAGGGATAGTTTGTACAAGGGAAGGGAGGAAGGATGAAAGGAAGGAAAGAGTGTGGTTGAAAGGAGAGAAGGAACACTCTTTCTACAAACACTGTGCAATCACTGCATATAAATGTACTACCCCCATAACATAGAACTATAGGTTTAAAATTATTGTGGGTGCATAATTTACATGTGAAAGCACAAACATATGTCAAAAGGCTTCACATAACCATGTGGTGCTACATAACAGTAAAAAGGCTGAATTTCTTGAATGTGCTCAATCAAATAAATCTAACTGCCGATATTATCAGTCATGGTGTGAAGGATATAGTAATGTCTCTGTAGAATTGCAGATTAATTAGTCAGTCTGAGAGATGCTGACTTCAAAGCTATTATTTTATGTAAGGGAACAGTTTTGCTTGCCATTGATTTTTGTTACACTTTTCCCAGCTTGACTCTTTATGCCTGTAGGTCAGCAGTTTGTAGATTAAAGTGCCTCCCCAGTATTCAAAGATATAACCTGGGTTACACTCTAGTGTAGAACTGACAGAGCTCTAAGTGTTGATGGCAAGGACTGTCAGACTGAAAAAGGAGCAGCTTCAGAAGAATGGAGCCAAATTCCTCAGCCTATCCAAACTGAAAGCGCATCTCTGGGCTGTAGAGTTTTGAATTGGTGGCCTCACATCCAGAGACCCTTCTCTACATCTACTTCACCCACTTGATATGATGTTTGAATGTTAGTGCCCTAAATGTGCCAGAGTCAAGCCTGGTGTTTGTAAAGAGACAGGAGATGCCTGCTAAAGCAGGAGAGGACCATAAAAGGGCCTGCCATTCCCTTACACAAGAGATGGGGAAGGCAGTTAGAGGCCAGAAACTTCCCTAATCAGAGAAATGGTCAAACAGCCAGCCATACTGTATCACATCTGATCTCAGTGAAATTTTCAGGCATCCACAGTATTTTGTTTCTGAATTTTTAAATTCACTGCCTCTTCTCCTTCAGGTATGCCCACCGTGAAGAGCCTCTGCTCTTCTCTCTAATGGGATTTCTGTTTTAAACTTCCAGCTTGTTTCCCTCCTCTGGTAAAACACCCCCGTTTTTTAACACCTTTCAGCTCCAAAGAAGAGTCATGCTGGATTTGAAACGTAACCTCTATTCTCTCTCCAAAGATACTGCCACACCTGCTGAGTTTCTCCAGCATTCTCTGTTTCTGATGAAAGACCAACGAGAAGTATTGGACACCATTTTAATTTTGTATAAATGGATTGGCTTTGAATGAGTTATGACTTAAAAGAGGTTGAATCTCACACATTAACTCTGTTTCTCTCTCCACTGTGACCTGTTGAGTATTTCCAGTGTTTTCTATTTTAAATGTGTCTATATACTTTTGGATAACATTGCAACTTATAAACTGATATGTTTCTTTTGTCATGCCTGGAAAACTGTAGCCACTGACTTAAAACTGGCTGTTAGTTATCATGCTGTCTGCCTCCTTTTTATTGTTGTCAGGCACTCAGATTCTCACATCTCTCCATAAATACATTCATTTGTGAAAGAAGACTGAAATCAGGTCCTTGGTTTATTGTCTGCTGATGCTTCACCCTAAGCCTTTACTCTTGGTAGATTTTGTCAGTGGTGACTGGACACTGCCTTCCACTCCCAGTGGCAAGGCAAGGCAAGGACACAGGTCCCAGGTTTCATTCAGCAAGAACAGGAGTTAGATGTGATTTGTCAGCAATGCTGTGAGCTATACATTAGCCAAACGGTCAAATAAGTTAATCAGCCTTGTTACTTATGAGCAATCAAGAAACAAGGCTTCCAACTTGACCATTAAGATATTTGTTTGACCATTTTCACTGCGTATAGCTTGATTGCCATTTGATCAAAATTTAAGCAATTTAGTTGGTTGGTCACTCCTTGAAGTGCTCTTGATTGTATTTACTCCCTCGTTTTTCTTTGTCATCTACAGGAACAAATCCTGATTCAGGCCCAACCATTGTCAGCTGCTTCATTAATGACCCTCCCTCCATCAAAAGCTCAGAAGTGAGGACTAATGATTGTATAATTATCAGCACCATTCGCAGTCCTCAGATACTGAAGCAGTCCATGTTCAAATGCAACAAGATCTGGACAATAGCCAGGCTTGGGACTGATAAGTGCCAAGTAACATTGCCTGATATTTGTGTGGTACCGATGACCATCTCCTTGCTGTACTAAGATATTTTCAATTCCCAATTCTACATCAAATTTAACCAATGGTGAATGCATGAGATCATGTCTATGTCCTTAGCTCCAGAAATGTGGCATCCATTGCCCTGTACCTTTTCCACTCTTAGAATTTGGCAAGTACATGATAGTCTCAGAAGAGCATTGGATTATGTCTTGCGGACTCTGATGCAAATAACATGGTCCCAAGTGAATCAAACAATTCTAGTGGCACCCAGGAAATCTGCTACAAATTGGACTTGGGGTTTGAGGCAAAACAAATGAGTTATCTTTCAACAATTTCCTTAAGAGGGCACCTCCTTGCTCCACAATGTACCCTTATCACAGATCTCTTCATTCTATTCAACAGTTATCACCTGTCACCTCAGCTCCTTCTGCAGGCTGGATTAGTCCCTGGGGCCCCTACCAGTGACTTTCAACTGCCTGATGTCCCAGTCCCATCTTCTTGCCATCAATTAATCCTGTATGGCATCAGAGTTCAAATATGGCTTTGTGGCCCTGTGCTTTAAATTATTTGAGTTTATTTCTGGTGTGACCATTTTTCTAGAATTATAACAAAATGAAAACATGCATTCCATTGCTCTTCAACTTAGACCCTCATGGTGGCCTTGAAACGCTATCCTTTCACCACTGATTAAATCTTCAAGATGAAACATGTGTAAATCAGTCAAACCTCCAGTTACCTATATGAACATCAAATTCACATATTTGCACTACAGACAAAAATTGTGTTGATCAAGCATTGTTAAAGGTGTTACAAAACTAACATTTCATTAACAAACCGTATTCGAATGTGTAATCTTCTAGCTGCAGTCTAATCCCATTAAAGTCAAATTATTTCATACCCAGCCAAATTATTCATAGAGTGCTAACCTCTTGTAATATTCATTAAAACAAACTGACACCTTTGATGACAAGTTTTTGCTTTGAAGCTTAATGACTAATGTTTTGTTTTTGCTGACTAAACAACTTGGCTGATGCATTGGTACAGGTCGAAAGAGCACAAATGTGTGGGTACTAACAAGAGGGCATCTGTGCCCATGGCTACAAGCTTGCAAAGCAGCTGATTTCCATGATGGCAATTTATTCTTTCATTCACAGGATGTGAGTGTGGGCACCACATTATGACCACATTATCCTGCTGTGGGTCTGAAATGGGTCTAGGCCAGACCAGGTAAGGACAGCAAGTTTCTTTCCCTAAGGGGCAGTAATGAACCAGATGACGATTTCCTGACAATCGATAATGGATTCATAGAATCATTGAAGATCATAGAATCCCTACAGTGTAGAAACAGGCCCTTCGGCCCAACAAGTCCACACCTACCCTCAGAGCAAACCACCCACACCTATCCCCCGAGAAACAACTAATCTACATATCCCTGGTCACTACGGGCAATCCAGCATGGCCAATCCACCCAGCCTGCATTTCTTTGGACTGTGGGAGGACAACAGCACGCAGAGGAAACCCACGCAGACACAAGGAGAACATGCAAATTCCACACAGACAGTCGCCTGTGGGTAGAATCGAACCCAGGTCCCCCTGGTGCTGTGAGGCAGCAGTGCTAACCACAAAGACACCATGCCCTATAAATGGTTTCATGGTTATCACTAGGTCTTAACTCCAGATTTTTATTGAACTCAAATTTCACCATCTGCCAGAACAGGATTTGAATCCCAGCCTCCAGAAGAGTCTATTTTGGGACCACAACTTTTCATTTATACATTAGTGATCTAGAGGAAGGAACTGAGGGCATTCTGGCTATGTTTGCAGATGAAACAAAGATATGTGGAGGGACAGGTAGTATTGAGGAGGCTGCAGAAGGATTTAGACAGTTTAGGAGAGTGGGCAAAAAAATGGCAGATGGAATATAATTTGGGAAAGTGTGAGGTCATGCACTTTAAAGAACAGAGGCATAGATGACTTTCTAAATGGGGATAAAATTCAGAATTATGAAGTTGAAAGGGATGTGAGAGTTCTAGTCCAGGATTCTCTTAAAGTAAACTTGCAGGTTGAGTCAGTAGTTAAGAATGCAAATTCAATGTTGTGATAACAAGGTGTACAGCTGGATGAACACAGCTGACCAGGCAGCATCAGAGGAGCAAGAAAGCTGATGTTTTGGATCTGGACCCTTTTTCTGAAGAAGAGTCCAAACCCAAAACATCAGCTTTCCTGCTCCTCTGATGCTGCCTTGCCTGCTGTGTTCATCCAGCACTACACCTTGTTATCTCAGATTCTCCAGCATCAGCAGTTCCTACTATCTCCAAATGCAATGTTGACATTTATTTCAACAGAACTATGATATAAAAGCAGGAATGTCATTCTGAAACTTTCTAAAACTCTGGTCAGGTCACTTTTAGAGTAATAGGAGCAATCTTGGGCCTCCTACCTAAGGAAGGATATACTGGCCCTGCAGTAGATCCAGTGGAGTTCAAGATGCCAGGAATGAAAGGCTTTACACATGAAGAACATTTGAGGATCCTGGGTCTGTGCCGATGGAGTTTAGCTTCCCCCCTCATCCTTCTAATTGAACCTTACAGAATACTGAACAGCCTGGGCAGAGTGGGGGTTGGGAGGATGTTTCCATTTGTAGGAGAGACGAGAATCCGAGGACACAGACTTAGAGTAAAGGGAAGACCTTTTAGAACGGAGATGAGGAAAAACTTCTTCAGCCAGAGAGTGGTGAATCTATGGAATTGACTACCACAGAAGGTTGTGGAGGGCAGGTCATTGAGTATATTTATGACAGAAGTAGATAGGTTCTTGATTGTCAAGGGGATCAAAGGTTATGGGTGGAAAGCAGGAGAATGGATTTGAGAAACTTATCAGCCATGATTGAATGTTGAAGCGGAATTGATGGGCTGAATGGCCTAATTTCTGCTCCTATGTCTTATGGTCTAATTTTACTAGATCTCTGGATTAATAGTTTAGCGATTATACCCACTCTTGCAAAGGACTAGAGCAGAATGTGATTACTTCTGTACAGGAAAGAGAACAGGTTGACTGGGATGAGTGGTAGGTCATTTCTGCTGTTACATATCACCCTGTATTTGGCTGAAAGGTAACAATAGTTAGATGAGAAAAATCTATTTGTATGACATTCACATACAGACAGATGTACACACAGACCTGAACTCCTCCCATCATTTTTGGTATGTTACCAGAAACAGTGGGGTCATAAGTGTATGGAAACTTTCAGTACCACATTAACCATGCCTAGTTCTTATGTTATGGAAACTAACAAGCATTATCTAATCAGGTAAAATTCCCTGCTGGACACAAAAACCTGCATCTTAATGAGAGTACAGAAACTTTTGTCCTTCTATCTTCTAAAGAAATTGAAATGAAGCTGTCCTTTATTGTCTAAGCTGAAACTGCCTCTCTTCTGCCTTTTTCCCTCACCAGCTTGGTTGGGATCTGCCTTTGATCCCAATGTCAGGAATCACAGCACTCTGGTCAAATCCCAGTCAAGGTCAATGGTAAAACTAGTGGTGGCACTGCAATATCAAATTTACACATCCTTCACATCAACGACAGACATGGGAGAAACATGTTTGGAAGTAGATCTCCTCTAGAGCAATATTTTCTCAAATTTCTATATTCATAGTTTCTGGGTAGGAGGGTTTTATACTTTAACTTAGGGAAAACAATCAGATAAAGCTATTTTGAAATGATTCAATACAGAATAGGCAACAAACTTATGGCCTTCCCAATCTCCATAGTGACTATCCCCTTGTCCCCACACCAAGAGAACCACCCTGGCTTCTCAACTGTTGTAAGCCTAAGCAACATATACCACAGAGGGTCTGGTTTTTTTGTTGAGTGAGATACCTGGAAGATTTAACAACCAACTAGGAACACTAGCATGGCATCTCAGACTTAGGTATACAGTCTGAGTGCTATGCTTACTTAGATTAATGTAATATTACATACATGGTCAACAGATTGACTAACAGATGGATTAGCTGTCTGACTGCTGACTAACTGTTTGCTAACAGACTAACTGTACTGAGATCATAGAGACCTCATTACAACATCACATGCCATGATGTCATCTTAAAGGTATAGTGCCTTTCAGTCAGCTGTACAACAATAACTAGAGCTAGCTTGAATTCTTTCAAAGATAAGATGAGAGCTGATTGATGATAATTGAACTCTGGACATGTTGTAATCAGACTGTAGGGGTAAGAAATGCAGCACACCAGGACTGAGTGACAACATCACAAAGCCTGATCGCATTTCTAATTCGTTCGAAAGATCAGAAAGGATTTATATACTTCCACTTGAAGAAACAGGCACCAGTAAACAGTAAAAAAAGACCCTGTACAATTAACACTTTGCTTCAATGTGAGCAATGTTGTCCATAAAATCGTTTTCCTTTAAAAAAAACTTGAACACCTCGTATTTTTCACAACTGAGACTGCTTGAAGAGCCATGATAAATAACACATTTTTTGAAGTGCCCTGATGAATCATTGGATCAATGTACCCATTGGTACTCATTGGCGCAGAGAGTCCCACTTTTCCCCTGCTATTCGATGAGTTAACCAATGCCAACTGGAATAGCAAAGATGATTATTGGCCTTGATACTCCCTTACCTAGATATAGTCTTAGAGACAATTTCACGCCCAGTGACAGATCAGACAAATGGGACAGGTGCTGTTTCTCTTCTGGGACATGGCATGGAGCATAGAGGATGGTGTAAATCCCAGTTCTTCTGGACTGGTAATCCAGAGGCCTAGAGTAATGCCCTGGAGACATCAGCTGGAAATGAAACTTGAATTCAATTAGTAAAATCTGGATTTAAAAGTTTGTGTCAGTAATACTGAGCATAACTATTATTGTTGTAAAATCCTGTCTGGCTCACAAATGCCCTTTAGGGAAGAAAATCTGCTATTCTTACACAGTCTAGCTTGCATGTTGCTCCAGATCCACAGTAATTGGTTGATTCCTAATTGCCCTCTTATGGCCCAACAACCCACTTAGTCTAGGGGCACGTAGGGATGGGCAACAAATCCTGCCCTTGCAAATGATGCAATGTTCACATCGCATGAAAGAATTTATAAATAGTTGCCAGCATGTCATCAGACGATATAGCTTGAAGGCCACCATAGAGTTGTAGAGATTTATAGCACAGAAATACACCCTTTGGTCCAACTCGTCCATGTCATAGAGATATTCTAAACTGATCAAGTCCCATTTGCCAGCATTTGGCTCATATTCCTCTAAATCCTTCCTATTCATATACCTATCCAGATGCCTTTTAAATGTTGTAATTGTACCAGGCTCCACCATTTCCCCTGGCAGCTCATTCCATACACACACTATCCACTGTGTGCAAAAAAGTTATCCTTTAGGCCCCTTTTAAATCTTTCCCCTCTCACCTTAAACCTATGCCCTCTAGTTTTGGACACATCCAGTCTTTGGAAAAGACCTTTGATATTCACCCTATTCATGCCCCTCATGATTTTATAAAACTCCATAAAGTCACTCCTCAGCCTCCGAAGCTCTAGAGAAAAAAATCCTCAGCCTATTCAGCTTCTCCCTCCAGCTCAAACCCTCCAACCCTGGAAAGATCCTTGTAAATCTTTTCTGAACCATTTCAAGTTTCACAATATCTTTCCTATAGCAGTGGGGCCAGAAATGAACTCAGTACTCCGAAAGTGGCCTAACCAATATCGTGTACAGCTGCAACATGACCTCCCAATTCCTATGCTCAATGCACTGACCAATAAAGGCAAGAATACCAAATGCCTTCTTCACTATCTTGCGTACCTGCAGTCTATATCCACCATGGCTCACTGGGAGACTGTCCCAGCATCAGTGTCTGCCATAATGATATGGAAAGGGATTGGAGACTAAAACCAAAGCTGCCTTGGCCATGTTATGAGCACACCTGCTGTGACTATCAACACCAAAGGTAAGTTTTGAATGCAGAGCCTCTGGCTCAGACTGTACATTTATAGCGCAAGCCCTGCGATCTCATCTAGGGTTAGGAGAAAAGAGTGTGCATGTGATATATGTGTGTGTGCGTGCGCGTTGTGCTGTGTGTATGTTACAGGCATGTTGTTGTGTGTATGGTGTCTACCTGTGTGCAAGTGTGTGTATTTGTATAACACAATGTGGAGCTGGAGGAACACAGCAGGCCAGGCAGGTTTCCTGGTCCTCTGATGCTGCCTGGCCTGTTGTGTTCCTCTAGCTCCACACTATATTATCTCTGACTTCAGCCCCAGCAGTTCTTACCATCTGTATGTTTGCACATTGTGTTGTGGTGCGTGTGTTGTTTGTGTAGTGTGAATGTGCATGCAGGTATGAATATTTCTGTATTGTGCATGCTGCGTGAGTTGTTTGATGTGTGTTCTGTGTATTGTTTGTATATGCTTGCATATGTGGTTTCTGGGAGTGTGACACATATACTGGACTAACTTATCCTGTATCCTGTATACTTCACAATGGCAATCGAGTACAGCCACTATGTTCATTTCCAATATGGCTCTTCTTTAACAGGATTTTCCTTTGGGCCCCACAACAGGAATCACATCTTGGGCATCAGACAAAGTTAAGACATATAGCAAAAAAGTGCATCTTAAAACATTCTGATCGCTGTTTATCTGATTTAAGTGAAGCATACACAAAAAGACAACTAAGTAATTCACTAACTCTAGATATATTTAGTTTGTCACTGACTGGGTGTGAATCAGACCCCAAAAGTTTAATGCCCCTCATATCATTCTCTCCTGCATGTTAGTTATTTAATCCTCACCTTCTAAGTTCCCCACACACCTCATCCTGAGTCAGGAAGCAGGAAAATAATTCACTGAACAACTTAATTAATATTTTTGCGCTCACTATTTTATCTGACATTGTTTGTGGATATAGATATATGCCTTGAAGTGAATCAATCGGGGTGGAATGGATCAAACATACAAATTATGTACAGTGATCTTTAATATGATGATACTGCAAGACATTGCTGATCATCTAATTAGAATCAATGCCATTTATCAAAAGAATCCTTGAGCATCCTCACTTAAACGGCAAAAGTCTGTTAACTTCTTAATGCATTGTGTCTAAAGTGCAGGCAAACAAAACAACCAATTCACTCTGGATTGTGGAGAAGTCGAAACCCGGTCTTGGCTGGCCCAAGTACTGAGAAAGAACATAGTTGTTCTCCTAATAGTTCTTGTATAATGTGCAGATAACGGTTGCTCAATGCAGTAGCGACAGGCACGTTTTAGTGTCAATCTGAAACTCTTTGACATGTTGGCACTCCCTCATTAGCACGGCACAACTTTGTGAAGCAGTATGCCCAAGAGTTGAGGGCACCATAAACAAAGTCCAAAAGAAACCCAATAAGCTGCGGATGCTGGAAATCAGAAACAAAAACTGAAATTGCTGGAGAAGTTCAGCAAGTCTGGCAGCATCTGTGGAGAGAAAGCAGAGAAAATGCATCGGAACCAGTGGCCCTTATTCAAAACTGATTGTAGCTATGAACATGTTGGGATAAATATTAAAGAACAGGGAGGGGGAAAGAATAAATGATAGGTGGAGAAGGAGCCCACGAGACGAAAACAGCATTTGGGCAGACAAAGGAATGGATAAAGGTCAATTTGGACGAATGATTAGATGGAAATGATGAGATTTTCTCTCAGAGGATTGTCAGTCAGTTAAATGCTCTTCCCCAGGGAGTAGTCGAGTCTATGTCATTAAATTCCTTAAGGCGGAGTTAGATTTTTGATAGACAAGGGAGGCAAAGGCTTTGGGGAGGCAGACAGGAAAGTAGGGTTGAGACCACATCAGGTCAGTCATGATCTTATTGAATAACCAAGTACACTCGAAAGGGCTAGTCTTACACCTCTGTCCTATATTCCTAAATATCTAAGAAACTGTGGGGTTGTCTTCTTCAGATGAAGAGTATATAACACAAGGAAGTATTTTGGGGAAGAGCAGCAGTGTTATCTCAGATGACCTAGCCAATATTTAAACTACAATTAACAACATGACAAAAAAATGATTTGGTCATTATCACATTGCTAATATGGGAGCCTGGTGTGTGCACATTGGCCTCTGTATCTCTTACAACGGTGACTGCACTTCAAAAATACAATCATCAGCTCTGCATGGGATCATGTTGTGATTGTAAGACACACTATATAAATTTAACCTTTGCTTTGTTTTCACCAGCAGGATGTGTGATAACACTTTGAATGCCACTGAATGAGTTCACTCATGTCAGCTCCAGGGACAGCCAGCAGAGTTTCTTTAGTAGAACTGTGTCAAAGAGAAAACTGATAGTATCAGAGATAATGGGAACTGCAGATGCTGGAGAATTCCAAGATAATAAAATGTGAGGCTGGATGAACACAGCAGGCCAAGCAGCATCTCAGGAGCACAAAAGCTGACGTTTCGGGCCTAGACCCTTCATCAGAGAGGGGGATGGGGAGAGGGAACTGGAATAAATAGGGAGAGAGGGGGAGGCGGACCGAAGATGGAGAGTAAAGAAGATAGGTGGAGAGAGTATAGGTGGGGAGGTAGGGAGGGGATAGGTCAGTCCAGGGAAGATGGACAGGTCAAGGAGGTGGGATGAGGTTAGTAGGTAGCTGGGGGTGCAGCTTGGGGTGGGAGGAAGGGATGGGTGAGAGGAAGAACCGGTTAGGGAGGCAGAGGCAGGTTGGACTGGTTTTGGGATGCAGTGGGTGGGGGGGGAAGATCTGGGCTGGTTGTGTGGTGCAGTGGGGGGAGGGGACGAACTGGGCTGGTTTAGGGATGCAGTGGGGGATAGTGTCTTCTAAGCCTGGGTTTTAAACAAGCTAGAGGGAAAATGGGAAAATGAACAGCTTTTAAAGCCAGAGACAACATGGTGTGAAGCTGGATGAAATTAGCCGGCCAAGCAGCATCAGAGGAGCAGGAAAGCTTGACATTTCGGGTCGGGACCTCCACACCCAAAACGTCAAGCTTTCCTGCTCCTCTGATGCTGCTTGGCCGGCTGTGTTCATCCAGCCTCACACAGTGTTATCTCAGGTTCTCCAGCATCAGCAGTTCCTACTATCTCTAACAGCTTTTAAAGCCAGTTTTATTCCAGTTATTGAGCAGTGACAGTTAAGGATTTATTCATTGAATCCAAAATGTTATCACAACCACCAGTTGGCCTGTCAATCATGCTTCTGCTGCTTGGTCTGATTAGAATCAGTTTGTCCTGTTTGGTAGATTCTGTAGGTGCTTTTTTCTAAAAATAGAACATTTCAATTTTATCCCAATATTTTCAAGGAAATCTATGTTTGCAATGACTGTTGGGCTACCAGCTGCGTAAAGCAGCAATCCTATCTGTGACAAAATGTGATACTAATTTACATTTATTTCAAGATCACTATTACCCGTAAACATTCTCAGGCTAGCCATCAGATTGTGGTTCTGTTTGGTTAACATTCTATGCCACCAATTTACCAGTACTGGGGAAAATATGAACACGACTCAAAACTAGATTAATTTCTTTTAGAATTTGAGGTTGTGAGATTGCAGTTGTGCTGTCTTTCTCCAACCCAATGTTTCAGATTCCACACGTTTGACTCACATTCTCATTTCATTCCTGACTCTCTTCCTATGAGAACAGTGAGCTAAGACCAGCCTGTGATGAACATTCAGGGATGCCAAGCAAAGCAGAATCAGTGACGCACTGGGTATGGTAATGCCATATGGGTGCCATGTAGAAATTTTTTTTAAAAACACAGCATGATCAAACTTGCAGGGTAAACTCTCTTCACTTTTCTTGACCTCCTTTCCCTCCATGTCTCCCAAAGCCATGCACTAGCCATCATGTGGACATAAATAGGGGAGTTACTCCCAAACACCTGCTGCTGGCTCCTTAAGGGGCATGGGGTGGTATGTAATGGCTTCTGTTGTAATGTGCTTGTAGACAGGAAGGCATTTAATTGATTCAGATGGTAGCATGCCTGAACCCTGCCCGCCGCTTTACCCTCTGTACCAGCATTAAGTTCAGGCCAGGAACGCCCATGGTCTGAGCTCCAGATTGGTTGCCACCTGAGACCCTTGTGACCAATTAATGACCACTTGTAGGAACCACAGCCACCACTGGTCTGAACAGAGATGTGGGCCAGGCTCTGTCGCCATGTGATGTGTAACTAGAGAAAGCGTGCAGCGTGTCGGTGGGGGGGGGTGGTTTGATGTGGTGTTGGTGTTGGGGATGGGTTTGGGGTGGATCGAGAGGGAATGAGGTGCTGTCTTAAAGGCAGTGACTGATTGATAGGCACAGGAACGAGACACCTGCTGAGAGCAAAACCCCAGCCTGTACTCCCTGTGCCCCTCTTCCCATGATTCCCACATTGCCAAGCCCTTCCTGCTATTATTTGTCCAAGACCTGGGCCACTCTTTGATCCTGGGCCTGAGCTACCTGTCCTCCTGCAGCAGCCCCAATCTCCTTAGTGACATTCAAAAGAAGTGGCAACACGTGAGTCTCAAGGCTAAACCGATAAACGCTGAGGTCTCTGTAAAATCCAGTTTATAGGAATATGCAAGTGTTCCCTTTCCAGCTTCTGTTTTCTCCCTCGCTTGAGGGACCAGCCTGTATTCAAAAACTTCTCATAAAGGTGAGAAACTTGATACAAGTAAAGTCACCACGGTCCGAGAGGATCACGCTCTCTCATTAGAGAGAGATTTAACCTGGTGATGATTTAACCTGTGGGTCTCTGCGCCTCAGGTCAATGAGAAGACTTCATGGTAAACTCAGCTGCTGCAGGAATTGAGCCTATGCTGTCAGCTTCACTCTGCATCGCAAACCAGCCACCCAGCCAAACTAAATGGACATCCATTTAACTGTAACACAATTGACGCATTGTGAATAGGTTGAAGATAAATCTAACTCTCAAGAGATCTGAGACATCAGCAATAATATATCACAAGGATATACTTCAGTCAGCACAGCTACCTCACCAGCAATCAAAATGATGACACTTCTAAGTTACAGTACTGAGGAGTGAGACAGTGAAGTTCATGACCAGCCCACTGACCTGACCAGGCAGATCCTTCATGTGCACAAACAATCCTTGCTCTCCTTTACCAGTTCCCCCTCATCCAATGCCGGGAAGTGGCCAGAACAGTCTGTACATAAAGTTTACTTGCTTTGTCTCTCATGATGGAAAGTGGAAGAGCAGCTTTTGGGCTGTCACCAGTGAAGGGGAGGAAGTAGCAATGACACTAGACTCATAATCCCAGGATAATCTCACGGAGATGCAGATTCAAATCCCACCACAGCAGGAATGTAAATCCAATCAGTGAAACCTGGAAATGGAAACATCATGTTGGTCACAAAACTATTATCAATTTTATTAAGGGAGGAATTTTGATGAGGAGACTTAACTGCTTTTTTTTTCCAACAAGTGCCATGAGTTCACAGATTATGTCTCTAATGAAGCACAAGATTGTGCATCTTCAGGGAAAGCCAATTGGATACGGCTCCAATTAGCCCCCGGCAGGTTCTTAATCTACCAGGACCCTCGATACTGATGCCCGGTAACCCAGTGGTTGGCTCTGCTGCCTCAAGGTGCCAGAAACCTGGCTTCGATTCCAACATCGGGCAACTGCCCATGTGGAGTTTGCACGTTTTCCCTGTGTCTGCGTGGGTTTCATCCAGGAGCTCTGGTTTCCTCTCACCATCCAGAGATGTGCAGGTTAGGTGGACTGGCCACGTGAAATGCAGGGTTGCAGAGATAGGACAGGGGTGGGTCTGAGTGGGATACTCTTCAGAGGACTTGATGGGCCGAATGGTCTGCTTCCACACTGTACATATTCTACGATTGCTATAAATACACATCTAATGTTCTTCAGGAAGGAAAGCTTCCCCCCTTACCCAGTCTGCTTCCAAGTGAGGTTGATATTCAACTACCTTGTGAAGTGGGCTCAGTTCACAGGGAAATAGGGATGGGCAACAAATGCTGGCCATCCCTGTGACACCCATATTCCCCAAAAATAAATCGGAACAGTGGGCATCGCTGTAACAGGAAAAATGACACTGTTGACCCAGCTAAGAAAGGACAGTTGGAAGAACAAAAATTCTGACAGCACTTGATTAATGTCTCCACTCTTGAGCTGCAGAGCTGTGTCTTATGCTTCATCCTGACTGCAATGACGTCTGTCCTATTTGTTTGGCAATTGTGGTGTTGCATTCTGCCTTAACTCATCCTCTGATGTGCCTTGGTGTTAACAGACATTTATAAACATATGGTCCTCATCTCCCCCAATTATGCAGCGGTCTTTATCTGGATGGTCGCAATGTAATTTATATACTTCTAATTTATGACCCAATTTACAGCTCTATCACCTCTCCCAGGCTCCTTGCAAAATGACAGGTTTGGGAGTACACTTATTGTCACTATGTGGGTGAATGTGGCAGTCAATTTTTGTTCAAATTTCCCCAAACTGCAACAAGACGAAATATTAGTTGACAAGTGGTGGTTAGTTGTAGAAAGGTTGTGATCTCCTAACAAGTGAAACTTGTAGGATAGGATATGGTAGGACAGTTAGTGGTTAGATTTCTGTATTTACAACCTAGAGGATTCCACTGGAAGTTGTGAAATTCATTTTATTAAACTGGCCATTTGTGGGCTAGTTCCAGAGAATAACAATGGAAGCAGCCAAATTATAATGTCTTTCATGGGATCTGACTGCTGCAAGCATAGCCAGCACATGCTGCCCATCCCCATGTTTCCTTGAACTGAATAGCTTACCGTCAGTTAAGAATCAATAATTTTACTGTTTGCAGTCACATGTGTTAATGCCTGGTTGATCACATTCTTAAGTGAAATAACTGCACAGAGGCCAGTATCCTGTCACCAAGTCCCCCTATATTTACTCATACACAGTACACTGGCTGTGGTCACCCAGCTCAGAGTCAGACCCTGAACAGAGGAAATTCTGAATCCCCTGTTTATATAGGTCAGTCAGGGCTCCCTGATTGGCCCAGGTTAACAACTCTAATCAAGGATCTCAGTCAACAAGATCCAAATGGTTCAAATCATTATAGCCCTCCTTACTGTGGGATCATGTTCAATAACAACCAAGATTGTTAAGTCGTGAAAATAGCCACTTCACTGATTATCCACAATGGCAGTGATGAAAAGGAAAGTACAATTTTACAGTAGCCTCTTTATACACAGCTTTTACATACATTAAAAGTTCAGCCTTATACTGTCACATAGTTGTGTCTTTGGATTCAAATTTGCATGACATCTATCCTGGGGAAGTAGGAGATAGTTTTAAGCACTTCCTAAATGCTTGCTGTTACTCAGGATGGGATTAGTATGTCTGTCCAGTCTGAGCTCACATGATTAAGAGATGTTAGTCCTTTTGTCTATAAAGTTAGCAATGTTAGTAGAAATGCTAGACCTATGATCTAAATAAGTGAGAAACTATACGTGTACTAAATAAAAGTATAGAGGATACTAAACTGATCTCCTTCAGCTGGGTCATGAGGTTTCATTTACTATTTCTGGTCTTTGACAGTTCCTACACATTCATTTGTGTACTTTCATGGAAACACTGTTTTGTTGGTAAGTTTCTTTAAGGAGGTAGGAGCCCCATTTACTACGTATTTAAAAAGTATAAATCTGTACATTAGTACAAGATGGTAGTCCGAAATAGGGATTACAGTGTTATAGAAATAGGTAGTGTTTAAGGAAATTTCAAAGAGATAAAAAACAGCAGACTGTAGGAACAGAGACAGTAGGAACTGCGAGTGCTGGAGAATCTGAGATAACAAGGTGTAGAGCTGGATGAACACAGAAAAGAAAAAGGATGTAGACCCGAAACGTCAGCTTTCCAGCTCCTCGGCCTGCTGCGTTCAGACCGTAAGGACATTCTGGTGGAGGAAACTGTTTGATATCCTGCAGTGTATTCAGGTCCCGAAAGATGGTCACTAACGACTGATTAATATTATAATCTTTCCACAGTTTCAGGTGAGTTATGGAGACATAATAGTGGGATGGCATTGTTCCGAGTAGGTTACAGTATTAACACTTACTCAGGGGTAGCCTTTGAAACAGAAACAGGTCTAAACATAGCTTGCAGCATGAAGTCAATAAGAAGTGAAAGGTGTAAAGAAACATTAATGGGCTGGCAGCCTAGGAAGGGATGTTTAGTTTAGTTTATCTTGTGAGCATAAAATGTACTACAAAAATGTGATTTTATTAATGAATGAATGGAAGCAGGATACAGTGAACATTGTGCACTTGAGAGTGATTTAGTAAAGAGAATCATAACATAATATCCCACACCCCAACATCCAGGGATGGAGGCCTAGTCTTTCTCTGGTAGTTTCCCTTGGGTTGTTTTTGCCCCAGGTCTGGTTCCTCTGATTCAGACTCTGAAATGGGCACTGTGTTCCAGACCATAGCCCATCTCCTGCATCTGGAGTATCTCAGGAGAGTTTCCTCCTCTCCTGACAGTAACAGTTTCAAGGCTGCATCCATGTCAGATTCTGATGTTTCCTCAACACTAGACAGAGCCCACAGTTTCTGGCTTCTGGCTGTTCTGAGGGACCAAGTATGTTTTGCTCCTGCTCCGTTTACAAGGTAAGAGCTTTCAGGTGACACACATGTTGGTTCAGGATCATCTCACCTCAAAAACTTTGTAAGTCATGGGACCTGATCTCATTAACCAAATCAGTCAAATCTTGGAAGGTTTTACTCTCTGGGGCAGAGAAAGGTAAGCCCCTAATTACTGAAAATGCTGTGGGTCTGAAAGCAGTCAGAAAGATTATCTGTTGCTTTTCATGTGCCCCAATGTAATTTGCCTGGAAAAAATAACATTCTTTCCATACACTGGCCCAAGTCTTCAACAACACAATCAAATGAGTCAAGCTTCCCAAATAAAGACACAACATCAGAGATGCTTACCCCAACTCTAAAGATGACCATCATGACTGAATGTTCTTCAGGCACACTGCTATCATCACTAAAATAACTGCACAGAGGCCAGTATCCCATCACCAAGTGCTCCTTTATCTACATGTGCATACTACGCTAGAACATGACCAGCCAACTCAGAATCAGTCCCTGAACAGAGGGTATTCTGAATCGCCTGTTTACATTGGTCAGCCAGGACTTCTCTATTGGCCCAGATTAACAACCCCATCAAGGATCTCTTAGCCAATAAGATCCACTTGGTTCCAATCACTACATTAAATTTGGTAATGCCTTTATTTACGATTAAGTGGAAATGTGGGTAACTATTAATCATCCGAGCACTTATAAGTAAGGAGCAATTAGCCGACTGGATATAAGATGAGAGAGAGTTAAGACTGTAGAATTCTCTAAGCTCTCGCCACACAAAAGAATACATGCCCATAAGGCCATAAGATATAGCAGCAAAAGTAGGCCATTCAGTTGATTGCTCCATGATTCAATAAGATCATGGCTGATCTGATAATCTACAAGTCTACTTCCCTGCTTTTTCCACATAACATTTGATTCCCTTAGTGGCTAAAAATTTGAACATACTTAATGATTAAGCCTGGAAAGCCCTCTGCAGTAAAGAATTTCACAAGTATACTACCCTCTGACAGAAGTAATCCTATTCATCTCTGTCTTAAATGTGTATCCCCTAATTTGAGGTCATGCTTCTGCTCCACAAAGGAAAATAACCTTTCTGTATCTGCCCTGTCAAGTCCTGTAAGAATCTTATATGTTTCAATAAGATCAACTCTCATTCTTCCAAATTCCAATGAGTCCAGGCCCAGTCTACTCAACCTCCCCTCATAACACAATCCCTTCATAACTGGTATCATCTAATGAACCTTCTCGGGACTGCATCCAATGCCAGTATATCTTTCTTTATTTAAGTGGTCCTAAATTGTTCACAGTACTCCAGTTGCATCTGATTAAAGTTGGGTACAGTTTTAGCCAAGTCTCCATACTTTTGTACCCCATTCCATTTGAAATAAAGGCCAACATTCCACTTGCATTCCCTATTACTCATTGAATTTGGATACTAGCTTTTTATGATTAGTGGATAAGGACTCCCAAATCCATCTGTTCTGTAGCTTTCTACAGTCTTACCTCTATTTAAATAATATTCAACTCCTCTATACTTCCTGCCCATGTGCATCTATTGATTTAAAATCTCACCAACTGGCTGGGAATTAAGATGTCCTGACGAGGTAAGTATAGCAGATCTCTTTCCCTAACAGAACTTAGTGAACAAGATGGGTTTTCTGATAATTGATGAACATTTCATGGGTACCCTGACATTATGTTTAAATTCTAAATTAACCTGTTAAATTTAAACCCACATCCCTGGAGTGTTAACCAGGGACATGACCCCTTCACAGATATTCCCCCAATTCTGGAAGACCCTCAGTCTCTCTAAACCCATTTCAACTTCTGCAGCATTTGATTTGATGTATTCTTTTAAATTCTCCTAGCTGTTACGAAGAACTGCAGCGTGATGGTAATGACCGTTTCAACATGCCCATTAAATCAGAGGCTGGGGGCATATTCTAACAACTAAAATGACCCGAGTAAAGTCAGAGCAAAGAGCTAATGGTACAAATGTTATTGTATGTGAGGAGCTGTGATTCTGCAGTGAAAGCACAGAGTTGACACTGTGGGGTAAATGTAGTTACAAAATATGGAAACCTCCATAAGAAATCTGAACAGTCACAAGGTACTCTGTGACAAAGGTAACGTGATTTTTCAAGTTTTTAACTGAACACACTTCATTGTACACTTTCTGCAATATCTATGTCAACAGTAGTACAGACTGAATTGCACTGAGAGTAATTTGACCGGGTCTTCCATCAGAGAGTAATACACTATACAGCTATTTTATCTCTTACATATGACCATAAATCATCTTGACAGGATTGACCCTATTTTCACAAGTGAAGTAAATGATGGATAAAGGCTTCTTCCACACTCCCTTGTCAATTATATTAAACGTTGAAGAGTTCCTTAAAATGTTAATAGGGAGCGCAAAATGTGTAAAATGGAAATGTTGCCTCTGGCATTGGTCATAGAAACTTTGGAATGTACATTAGGATCATGATTAGGCCAATCGACCTTTTGAGCCTGCTCCACTTTTCATTAAGATCATTGGCTGATCCAGTTGTGGTTTCAACCCCACTTTCTTGCCTAATCTCCATTGCCCTTCTCTTCCTTGTCTATCAAAAATCTAATTACTTCTGCCTTGAATAAATTCAAACAAACAGTCTCTATTACAATCAGAGATAAGGGGAACTGCAGATGCTGGAGAATCCAAGATAACAAAGTGTGGAGCTGGATGAACACAGCAGGCCAAGCAGCATCTCAGGAGCATAAAAGCTGATGTTTCGAGCCTAGACCCTTTCTGATGAAGGGTCTAGGCCCTAAATTTCAGCTTCAGTCTCTATTACAATCCAGGGAAAAGAATTTGGCGGACAGCCTTCTGAGAGAGAAAAAAGAAACAGCCCCTTATTTTCATTTAAAAAGGGAGACCTTAAACTGAGTCTTCTAATTCCAACTTTCCCTGACAATGTTAATGATTGTCCTTTTAAGTTTGAACGAGGTGATGCTCCAGAGAAAGTAAAGAGCTGTTGATGCTCGTTGTAACATTTGAGGGTTGGTTGTTAAGAGCTGTTGTGGAAAATTGGTAGTGTCATTACCTCTGGGCCAAGGGGCTGGACTTCAAGTTCCACCTGCTCCAGAGTTATGGAATAACACTTCTAAACAGGCTGATTGCAAAGTATATCTAATGAAATGCCCGCTTAAAAATAAGCACTGGTTTTCCTCAGCAAGATGGGTGGTGGATGTATAGGAAGGAGAGAGAGCAGACTGCAGTTTGATCAGTTGGGGAACCAAGGAATATTAAAGGGCAGGAAAGTGGAAGCGAAGAATGTTGGATCAGCCATGATTCCATTGAATGGCAGAGCAGGCTAGAGAGGCCAAATGGCCTAATCCTGTACTGATTTCTGATGGTCTTTTGGTTTGTATTACGATGTGAAATACAAATGAAAAGTTGTGGAAAAGATTGGTTTCTGCTTTGTAAATTAATGACTAGGGATATAATGTCACCCACAAAAACAAGTATCCACTAGAACCTATCCAAAGGATCTTGTACGCTTTGATTAATAATCTTTTCCTTGAATTTTGTTTTATTCTTCCAGAGTTGTCAAGTGACCTTTTCATTCCTGTGATTTTTTTTTAATGGCATGAACATAAAAAAGTCTCTGGCCGTTTGAGGTTGAAGAATCGGGACCTGTCACAAAACTAGAGCATTTTTGGTATCTTTCAGACTTTAGTTTCTCACTTTTTTTCATTCCTGTCCCCTGCTGGGTGCAGTTTCCCTGGTAACTTGCCACATTAGCAAATCGTTGTTCACTGCTATTCAACTGAGGGATGTTACCAGAGCTAGTTCAGCCTTAATGCGACCTCCACCTGTATACGCTAACCTGTGTAAATGGCTACTAACTGACTCACTGTGTATATTGTTTTCCTCCCATTCATTCAAACACATTTTTTTCCCAATTAAAGTTTCTCAACAACTGCCTGAACCAAATTCAGTTAGTCTCAGCGCACATCAGTGTTTACTGAAGAACATCGTCTACAGTGTTTATACAGTACCGCAAAAGGGATCTATTGACAATATGACCATCCACAAATGTGCTGACTTTTATTTGTATCATTTAAATTTGTTCTTTCTTCAAGCACCATAATTATTTTTTATTCATCAGATATGGGCATCACCAGCTGGATCAGCATTTGTTGCCCAGAGTTATCTGTGGGTCTGCAGTCACATGCGGGCCAGACCAGGTCAGGATGGTCTATGTCCTTTCCTAGGGAGCATCATTCTTAGAAACAATCAGCATTGGTTACCATCCACTCTTTTAATTCCAGATATTGCTATTGAATTCAAATGTCACCATCCACTATGGTGCAATTTGAACACATGACCTATGAAGCTGATGACCTGGATTGCTAGGCCTATGGTCATTATTACTACACCACTACCTACTGCTACTGATTGAGACTTTACTCACAGGTTTTGAAATCACTGATGAAAACAATAGCAGTATGATGAGCAGGCAAGAAAACAGAGTTGATGCAAAGGATCAGCCGTGATCGCATTCAATGATAGAGCAGGCTCAAGGTTCTACTAGTTCTCATTACAGTGGGTCTTCTTCTTAAATCGCTGTAATCCATGGGGTTATTTCTCCAATGAAGTTAGAGAGCTCTGGGACTTCGATTCAGTGGCCATGCAGAAATGACAATACATATTCAGTATACAGTATATTCAAGCACGGATGGCAGGTAGACTTAGAGGTGATAGAGTTCCACTGCAGTTGCTGCCTTTGTCCTTTTAGGTTATAGAGGTCATGGTTTTTGGGAGGTGCTGCTGGGCAAGTTGGTGCAGTTGGTATATGCTGTAGGCATGGTATGCTGGTGAGGTGGCAAGGAAAGGGTGGGCAGGGCTGTTTTGCCTTATAAAACCATAAGATATAGCAGCAGAGTTCGGACAATTGGCCCTTCAAGTCTTCTTCACTATTCAATCCTGGCTTATATGTTTCTCAACCCCATTCTCCTGCCTCCTCCCTGATTCCCTTAATTAAGAACCTATCCATCTCCGTATTAAACACATTCAATAACATGGCCTCCATCACCTTCAGCAGCAATGAGTTCCACAAATTAACCAGTCTCTGGCTGAAGAAATGCCTTCTCATCTTAGTTCTAAAGGGTTGTTCCTTCACCCCGAGGCCGCACTCTTGGGTCCTAGTTTCACCTGCAAGTGGAAACACCTCGCCCTTGTCCACTCTATCCAGGCCTCTCAGTATTGGAACATAGAACAGAGAACAGTGCAGCACAGTACAGGCCCTTCAGCCCATGATGCTGTGCCAAACTTTTACCCTAATCCTAAGATCTATCTAACCTCCACCCCACCTTATACTATCATCCACGTGCCTATCTAATAGACTCTTAAATGCCCCTAATGAGGCCAATTCCTCTCCGGCAATGCATTCCACGCACCTACCACTCTCTGAGTAAAGAACCTGCCTCCGACGTCTCCCCTATATCTACCGCCACTCACTTTAAAACTATTCCCCCACCAACCTAGGAAGAAGTCTCTGGCTGTCCACTCTATCCATACCTCTGATCATTTTGCACATCTCTATCAAATCACCTCTCATCCTTCGTCGTTCTAAAGAGAAAAGCCCTAGCTCTCTCAACCTTTCCTCATAAGACCTTTCCTCCATTACAGGCAACATCCTGGTAAATCTTGTCTGCAACTTTTCCAATGCTTCCACTTCTTTCCTGTAATGGGGCAACGAGAACGGGACACAATACTCTAGATGTGGCCAAATCAGGCGTTTTTATAGCTGGAGCATAACTTCACAGCTCTTGAACTCAATCCCTCTATTAATGAAAACTAACACACCATACGCCTTCTTAACTACTCTATCCTGGGTAGCAGCTTTCAGGGAACTGTGGTCATGAACCCCAAGATCCCTCTGCTCCCCACACTGCCAAAAATCTTTCCATGAACCCTGTATTCTACTTTCAAGTTTGTCCTTCCAAAATGAATCGCCTCACACTTTTCAGAGTTAAACGCCATCTGCCACTTCTCAGCTCAGCTCTGCATCCTATCAATGTCCCTTTGTAACCCAGAACAGCCCTCTGCACTGTCCACAACTTGACTCACTTCGTACCGTCTATGAACTTACTAATCCACCCTTCCACTCCTATGTCCAAATCATTTACAAAAATCACAAATACAAAAAACCCAGAACAGATCCTTATGGTACACCACTCGTAACTGAGCATCATGTTGAATATTTTCTGTCCACTACCACCCTTTGTCTTCTAAGGGTCAGCCAATTCTGAATCCAATCTGCCGCATTTCCCACTATCCCATGCCTCCTTACCTTCTGCATGAGCCTACCATAGAGAATCTTATCAAATGCCTTACTTAAATCCATGTATACCACATCCACTGCTCTACCTTCATCCATGCATTTGGTGACCTCTTCAAAGAATTCAATAAGGTTTGTGAGGCATGATCTACCCCTCACAAATCCATGATGACTATCATGAATCAAACTGTGCCTTTCCAAGTGATCTTAAATCCTATCTCTCAGAGCCCTTTTCAATAAGTTGCCCATCACTGAAGGAAGACTAACTGGCCTGTAATTTCCAGGGTTATCCCTATTCCCTTTTTTGAACAAGGGAATGATGTTTGCCAGTTCCAATCTTCTGGCACTATACCTGTGCACAGTGAGGACGAAAAGATCATCACCAAAGGCCCTGCGATCTCTTCTCCCACTTCCCATAGAATCCTTGGATAAATCCTATCAGGCCTGGGGGACTTATCCAGCTGCAAGTTCCTCAAAATTCCTAGAACATCTTCCTTATTAACATCGACTTCTTCTAGCCTATCAGCTTGATTCACACTGTCCTCCTCTACAACTAGGTCCCTCTCAGTTGTGAACACTGAAGAAAACTATTCATTAAGGACATCTCCTACCTCTTTCGGCTCCGTGCACAAAAATTCCCTTACAATCCTTGATTGGCCCTACCCTTTCTCTGGTCATTCCCTTAAACACTTATTCTACAAATTTCAATCAGACTCCCCACTGAATTCCATCAAGTACAAACCCGCAGTTCTCAAATGCTCCTCATATGACATGCCCTTCATCCCGGGGACCATTCTTGTAAACTTCCCCTTGTCCCTCTCCAATTCCAGAGCATCCTTCTTTAGATACAAGGCCCAAAACTCCTCACAATATTCCAAATGCAGTCTGACCAGAGCCTTATATGGCCTCAGCAGTACATCTCTGGCCTTGTATTCGAGCCCTCTTGAAATGAATGCCAACAATGCATTTAACTTCCTGACTGCCAACAGCATGTTAACCTTAAGAGAATCCTGAACTCGGACTCCCACCTCCCTTTGTGCTTCAGATTTCCCATTTAGAAAGTAACCTAATCCTCTATTCCTCCTACCTCACACATTTTCCCACTTTGGATGGAAATGTTTTTCAATTGTAGTTGTAGCTGCACACATATGGGGATGGATTGTGAAAACAAATGAAAATAAGGAGCAAAATGGCATTTGAAAAATGATAGAATCTACCACCAAAACTTAGGCAACACAGCAGCACTATCTCCCATTGCACAAACCTTATGCAGATAAATAATAACATCATCACAAGCTGACTTTCAAACACATTAAAACAAATAAGCAGAACTGCGCACAAGATGTTAGTCAGTCGAAGTATTTATTTTATTAATTACAGAGGGTGGGAGGAAGGCAGAAACTAAAGAGGAGAAAATAAATGAACAGCGACAGCTGTAAGGTGTAGCAAATTCAGTGCAGGGGATGAAACTGGGAATAAATCTCCAGAGTACTGAACTCAGAAAATAGGGACTAAAGCAGAAGACACGGTCCCTCTTTCACTGTTTAGCTGAACACCAACAAATCCTGGCCTCTGATATGAGGTTTGTAACAAAGTGATGTCCCCTGCCTATTATATTTTTATTTCAATACCTTTTCGGGAGAGCTGACAGTTTCTGGTCGAAAATCCCAATGATCTTCCTGTCAAATGAAAAAGCCACCACAAGCAATTCCAGAGAAAATTGGGAAATTAAGTAACTGCTCCTCATCATACCCCAAACTGTAAATTGAAACAAAAGGAAACAGATTCTCCACATCATGAACAGGAAATTATTAGTAATTTTTTTAACGCTGATTCAGGTGAAGGCAATTGGAGTCAATGTCACTGTCACAGACGTGGGCACGTTGACCAAACCACGTGAGTCTGACAAGAGCAGGGTGTTCTGTAAAAATGGCCTACATGTGGGGAGCAGGATTACCTCATAGTGCATGCTTTGCAGAACTGAACAGTCTCAAGGGTTTTCCAGGAAACAGAAGGGTTCAGCCCCATAGCCAAACAACTGCTGAACCTCTGGAGCTGGAAGTCCCACCCTGATATAGACAGGGGCAGGACATTTACAACACAACCATTGTTCAAATGGGCAGGGGCACATTTCTGAAACATGATTCCTAAGCTTTACAAATTTGAAGATTAAGCCTCAACCTACCAGCGTTCTTTCAAGAAGTCAGGCACCCTCTTAAAGCAGAACAAAACCTGAAATTGCTGGAAATGCTCAGCAAGTCTGGCAGCATCTGTGAAGAAAAATCAGAGATAACGTTTTGGGTCCAATCACCCTTCCTCAGAACCTTTTACAGAGGTTCAGGTACCTTCAGTATGGTTGTGTATAGAAGATGTATTCGCTCTGTGCAACTGTCCATAGAATCCCTGCAGTGTGGAAGAGGTCATTCAGCCCAACAAGCCTGAACCAGCCTCTGGACAGCATCTCACCCTATCCATGTAACTACAAATTTCCCATGGCTAACCCACTTAGCCTGCACCTCCCCGGACACTATGGGACGATTAAGCATGGCCAATCCACTTAACCAGCACACCAGTGAACAGCGGGAGGAAACTGGAGTCCCTGGAGGAAACACATGCAGACACAGGGAGAACATGCAAACTCAACACAGACAGTCACCTCAGGCTTGAATCGAACCCGGGCCCCTTTCGCGGTGAAGCAGCAGTGTTAACCATTGAGACACCCTTCAATTACTCAAATCTGTTGCTTTGATCCAGTCAAAATCCTTGCAATCTGTAGATGCTTGTTGACATAAGTCTGAGGGTTATCAATAAATCCTCACATTCACACAGCTTGCTCGAATGGTTATAATGGGTTGCGTTGTCTTTGATCCAGCACGATGTATGCGCATGTTTAATGAAGCACTTGAAGGAATGTAAAAATATCAAATGGTCTTTTATCAATAAGAGTCTTCTTTAAAGCACCTAATAATGAAGCTTTTAATAAATACTTAGAACTTTGTTTTGTTTCCTCTCCACATAGATCCTAAGGTCTGCCCATGTGGATACTGGATATATTGGCAGAGAGGGTGTGAGGGTAAAGAGTGGTGAGGGGGCATAGATTAGCACAGAGAGTATGAGGAGAAATGAATAGGGGTCATGAGGTGTCGTGCATTGGCATAGATAGGAAATGGGAATTGTGTTGGATATGAGGAGTGAGGGCTGGATGGCCATTCAGTTTTATTTTAACTGGAATAAAGTCCCAGAGCACTGAGACAGCCTTTTTAAAGAGCTCACCTGAGTACTCTGCAGCAATATTTCCCATAAGCCACATGTATACGTGACTGTGTAGCAGCGAAATAAAACAACTCCGAGCACACTCCATCATCCTCCACCATATGACTACCGCTCTGGTTTAATTATACAACTAGGATCACTCAGACATCTTTGCAGGCACATCAAAAGTCAAGGGGAACATTGGCCTGCAAACTCTGTAGCTGTCTTTGCACTGTTTCCATGACTGGCTGATCCAACTCCAGTAAATAACAATCCACATTGGCCAGTAGCTTTGTAAATGCAATGATTCAACTTCCTGTCTCTTTTTCAAAATGTTCAAATTGGATATTGCAAACCATATAAGCATGCTTCAGGTGGTTATATTAATCATACATGATTACAAATAGCAATAAGCAAGGAGCATTCCATGAGGCCTGCACTCCCCATTTGTTTCAGTCCCGATGCTGTCTTGGCCCTGGAGACAATGCTTGCAAAAGATGCCAAGTAACCCCTTTGAGATAGAACCAAGCAACATCGTGTTAAAGACTCACAAACAGTGCACATTTCACCTTCAGTCTAGCCATTTTACAATCTTCTGGACATAATACTCTGTGATTGCAAACCCATTCCTTCCTTTTCTTTTAACTAAACATATTGCATTTTCTGTCACAATGACCTCTCTCCCCTCCTCCCATTCCAGTGTTCTTTCCAGTTTGGCAGCTGGACACGCCATTGTTCTGCCATTCTCACATTCCAATCCCTTAATCTGCACGACCAGCGAGCACCCTTTCTCCTCCAGTACTCCACCAGCACAAACCCCCCACCCACGATTTTGCATCACATCAGCTCTGATGAAGAGTTATCTGGACTTGAAATGTTAGCTTGCTCTCTTTCCACAGATGCTGCCTGACCTGTTGTGATTTCCAACATTTTTTTTTGTTTTTTAGTGCTACCAGGTTATTTCATTATACACTGGCATTTGTCTGTGATGCCAAAATCCTTTTGTATTTGCTTTCAGCTGCTAGCATAGGACTATAAAGAGATAAGTAGAAATGAATTAGAAAATAGAAGCATTTGCTAGAGGGTAAATTAATAGACTGGGAATTTTCATGTTAAAAACATTAACACAAATTTTAAATTGTGAATTCGGTGAAGAAAAGTTTCATTTATTTGTTGTAGAAACAGAAATAAATTCAAGTATGAAAATTTGATTTCTGCTGAACCTTGAGTTTGCCACAGAAGGAACTTTGGATAAATTTTAAAACTACCTTACTTTATTAACAGAGCATTGCACACGTATAACAGTTCAGCACACTGTACAGAAGCTCATTTCAGAGCACTTCATGTTCAAAAATTTACTCTTGAGATGCTACAGAGGCTTATGTGTACAAATGTGCAAATTGATCTTTGCAAGCAATGTGATTGACTCAGTGATTGAGCAATTGATCTCCCACTTCATGAGTTTTTATCTCCTATTGACCTGGAAAATGTATTATCACAATTTTTAATTTAAAGTTACTGTAAAAACAATGAGGAAATCAGGAAATAAGTCTCCAAAAAGAGTTTGAACAATTGTTCTGTGATCTTCAATGTAAAGAATGCTAGGCACGGTGCAAATATGGCTGTAAATTTCAGACTATAAGTCTGTATTTTCTTGGCTAGCATCAACCAGTTTCATCTGCCAGAGTCCACAAATATCAATAGGAGGAATTGTCAGTGGATCATCATTTTCTGCAATTGGGTAACGTTGGAATATCACTGAGGACACTAATAAAAGCAATTTACTGCATGGTGCCATCAGAACTTAATCATCTAAATGAACTTGATGCATGATCCAAAATGACAGCACTGACGACTGAGCAGTGATATGTTGGAGATTATGTTGTCAAGTCTAGATTGGGATTTGCTACAAAATGAAGATGATAAACAAATTTTACAGACAGTCATTGGATAGCTTCCAAGTTGCTAGTGCAAGCATATTGGGATTTCGACAGTGGTTTTAAGAAATTCAGTTAGAATTTTAGGAACATATGACATGCTATTCTAACATAACAAATGATAAAGTTCAATTACCAAATGCAGATGCAGAGAGATGAAAAATGTATTTTTTTTAATCTACAAATTATACTTGAGCTTCAATATAATTTTTGTAGGTTATTATTTACATAATCTTCTTAAAAAAGCGATCCTAACATTTTCTGCTTCTTAATCCTTTCAGTTACCTTACTTTGGATTATACATGCTTTAAGGTTAATAATATTCACCAATATTAAATATATTTCCAATATAAATATAAGGAGACAGGTAGCAAAAAGCCGATGTACTAGAAGAATCTGGTTCCCTTTAAAGACACGATCAGCCACTACATAATCTCCCAATTCGCATTAAGGTATGTTATGAATAAATTTTATAAATGTCAAAGATAAACCCTGGTGTTTTCCTTCATTACTTAATGAATTCTATTCTGTTAAAAAGACTGTCACAGGAAGCATCATATTATTTATGTTGTGCTACATCAGGTTGACCAAGCTCTTTGTGTGGGTCTTTAAGTGGGTGAAGAGGAGATTTACCGGCACAATTTACAGGATATGGATTTTTAAAAGTTAACAAGTCAGGATAGATTATCTGGGGCTGCTGGCTCATAGCGAAGGAGAGCGAGGGGAGATCAGAGAGAGGTATATATGATTAGAGTGGGTTCACATATGGTAATCAACAAAAATCTGCCCTCAGTAGTTAATGTCATAAGGTTGAGACTTAATTTATTGGGTGAGAAATGTGGGGAAATGTAAGGAAGAACTTTTTTTTATTGTGCAAGTGGTAACGAGCTAGATCTTGCTGCTCCTGCAGAATGGTGGAAGGTGAGACAATCAATGATTTCAACAGAAGTGTGCAATTGAATGAGGGAAGCAAACTTGCAGGAGATTTATTCTGAGTAATTCGGCTCTGTAAAGAGCTGGCATGGACTTGATCAGCTGTATAGCCTCCTCTGGTGCTTCAATGACCTAAGATTCCTATGAGTGTATTTGATTTATTTGTTGATCTGCACCAGCTACTTATTTTTTAAGCAAAATAAGGGACGTTCTCATTAATTAGATATTCTGAACAATATTGTGATATTAACAGGTGATACTAACCATAAAGCCAGTTACAGCTTTGGATGTTTTATAGAATTGCTCTCAGTACCACATTGACTCGGGTAAGTAAACTATGTTAAATAAAATCTGGAGATTAGATCTACTTTGAAGTAGTTATGAGATCTGAGGACTAACAGCTATGCTACACATCACAATCATCTTGCTCAATTAAACATGGCCTCACACTACACTCTCCTCCTCACTCCACAACAGTTTTACAGATTTAAATGAGTAGTATTTATTTAATCATAACTAAATATTGATGTGAAAATCAATGGCTCAGCAAATACTAGGACTATAATATAAAATACAAAAATAATAGGCAAAGTCTGTTATGATTAACTACTATTTGAAAGAGCATCTTTGGTTATAAAAAGAATGCTTATCTTCAAAGCAATATTTGTCTGAATTTGACCTCTTGTACCATTAATTTGCCTTGTAATCAAAGATTTTCTGAAACCATGCTTTATATGGAAATTACTGTTTGAACTTATTGCCTGGAAATGTCTAATTTACTTGTAAAAAAAATCACGTAAACAGATCAACTAGAATCCACCAGCTAAAGTAGACAAGCTGTAGTCCAAGTGCTGGAAAATGGCATTAGAATAGCTCGGTTGGCCTGCTGTGTTCATCCAGCCTCACATTTTATTATCTTAGAATAGCTCGGTGTTTGTTTTGCCTGCATAACCTCGATGAGCTGAAGGGCCTTTTCTTGTGCTGTAGACTTCAATGGCTATGGCCATGTTTGGATTTACCGGGCTGTTAGCAAGAGAGAACTTGTGAGAAGTCAGTTAACTCATTTTGTGTTTAAGAAACTTCTTTCTCCAGACCACGCACGGAAGAGATACCAAAGTGGCAAGATTTATGTGTTGAGTTGAGTCATACAGTACGGAATCAAACCTTTCAGCCCAACTCATCCACGCTGACCAAGTTCACAAACTAAACTAATCCCACACCTGCATTTGGCCCACATCCCTCTAAATCTTTCCTATTCATGTGCCTGTTCAAATGTCTTTTAAACGTTGTAACTGTACTTACACATAAGAACTATCCTCACTGTGAAAAAGTTGGCCCTCATGTCTCTTTTAAATCTTTCTCCTCTGATTTTAAACCTACGCCCTCTAGTTTAAAACTCCCCTACCCAAGGCTATTCACATTTTCTATGCCCATAATTTTATACAGATATGCTTGCCTAGTTACCAATCATAATTTTATAAAACCTCTACAAGGTCACTCCTCAACCTCCTGTGCTCCAGTGAAAACAGTACCAGCACTGAAGTGGCTTAAAGATGTAGCTGAGCACAGGAAGTTGAGGAGTGACCTTGTAGAGGTTTTATAAAATTCCAGCTTGTCCAGCTTCTGCCTATAACTCAAACCCTCAATCTTTGTAAATCCTTTCTGTACCCTCTCCAATTTCATAATATCCTTTCTATTTCAGGGCATGCAAAATTGTACACAGCACTCCAAAAATAGCATAACCAATATCCTATACAACCACAACGTTACGTCCCAACTCCTTTACTCAATGGTCTGAGCAAGGAAGGCAAGCATGCCAAATGCCTTCTTTATACACTGTCCACCTGTGACTCAACTTTCAATGAACTATCTACCTGAACCCCTAGGTCTCTTTCTTTTTTCCCCCTCACTACCTATCTTGCAAGCGCAAACTCTGTTGTTTCGACAGTCCTTGTGCGACAGGCAGTAGAATTAAAGCATCTAACCCAGAAGCTGCTGGAAGCTCAGACAGAATGCTCAGCTACATCTTTAAGCTACTTCAATGCTGAAACCAGAACAACTGCTCAGCTCAGCTTGGATCATCCGAATCATTAACCAATATGAATTGGATCATGTGAATTTTTAGTGGACTTTAATATATCATTAATCTGTCCTTTGTTTAAAGAATGTGTGAGAGTACATGAAAGTTAAAGCATTTTTATTATTTTCCTGACACCAGATAAAATGCAATAAAAAACTCAATTACAATTAAAAAAATCAAGGTTGTGGCTGTCCTTTACAAGCACATTACATAAATAGTAAAACACTCATTAACTTGGCAAGCATATCTTTATAAAAGTTGTGGACAAACATGAAGTGAGAAAAGAGGAATGTCAATTCACCTCCTCTGGCCATACAAAGAATTAAGTAGATCACAGGCTTACAAAGGAATGAAAGACCTTCACCAAATATGAGAACACAAAATTATTGTAACAAATGCTTTCTTTCAACCTATTCATCTTTTTTAAGGTGGACAACAATGGTACATACAAATACTAAAATACCATTTGGAACACATGAATAAAACAATCAGAACTTGCGAAAACCCGAGGAGATGTACATAACTCAAGAAGCAGGCAGGGCTGGCTGATGAAATGTATGGTGTTTCTCCTGGTTGGGAATCTTCAATCAGGGACACAATTTAAAAGAAAGATGTGATATTCAGTTTGGAGATGAGGAGAAATTGTTTTGCTTAGAGAGTTTTGGATCTTTGGAATTCTCCACTCCAGAGGCCTGAGAAAGCTCAGTCTTTGAGGAGACTTAAAGTAAAGGTTGATAACTTTCAGATTAGTAATGGTCTAAAGGGTTACAGGCAGTGTTTTGTCTAATCTGCATGGCTGCACACATGCACCACAGCTCCAAGAGTCTGTGCATAGTGATTATGAATGCTGACACCAGTCTGGGGTTCCAAACATCGCTGCCACACACAGACCCTAGAGGTCTACGCAGAGAAAAAATATACTAATGCTAATCCTGGCTATGGGGATCGTATGGGTAAAAGGCAATAAAGTGTTCGATCTGCCATGATCATATGAAATGATGGAGCAGGTTTGATGGACTGAATGGTCCACTCTTGTTCTTGTGTCTCTATGTTGTAAGTTCAAAGCCCAATGCAATGGGAAGAATGAAGCTCTGGGGTTCTCGAATATGGACATTAAGCAAAATGCACTCATCTCAGCTGATGAAAGTATAAAGCCAGGCAACGCTACACATGTCAAAAGAGATTGACCGTGTTTTGCAAGCCACAAACCCATTGATGACTGAATGAATCCTGAAAGATTACAAAGAAGTTTTTACAAGTTTTCATAACCTCCTGGTGAATGTCACCTCGCAATGGATGAGGCTATGAGATCAATGCAGTATCCACTGAGCAGACTTCAAGTGACTCTCAACTCCAGCCTGCCAGACAAGATGGAAAACAAGGGAGTAATCAATAAAGTGGCAACTCCTATGGATTGAATTAGCGGCAGCTCTGGAAAAAAAAATGGAAAGTGAGTATGCATAGATCGGAAGGAACTCAATAAAATTTTAAAACCATGCCAACAATACAAACCATTTGGCATAACTTGCCATGGCAAAGGTTTTTACAATCCCTCAGTGCATAGAAGGATTCCTGGCAAGTGAAGTTGCTGAAAGCAGCACTCAGCAATTATAGCTGGCTGTGCGTAGCATTTTGCATTTCCTCTGCTCCAAAAGTGTGTCAACATAGATGGCACAAGGTAGTCAGTGACCATCCAGGAGGAGAAGTTATTGCTGATGCTACTGGACTCTGGACGTGGAGAGACAATGTAAGAAGCCATCTCATACTATAGACAGAATCCAGTGCAACTGCCAGACAGAGCTCAGCAGGTGAATTGAAGGTGAACAAGAGAAAGGTTCAATGGAAGATGCTTGAAGTCAAGGACCTAGGCCATGTACTGACAACGAAAGGGCTTCCAAAGTATCCTGATAAGTTCAATGCCCTATCACAGGCGCAGTGACCAACAAGAGTGAAAGTAAGTCAGTGATTTGTTAGATTGTAAATGATATAAAAAGCTCTTCCTTAATTCACCATGAAATTGTGAGTATCTACACAAGTTCAGTGTTAACGATGTGCATTAGGGCACAGAACTAGAAGCAGCTTTCACATGAAACAAAAGCAGCTTTCACTTGAAACAAAAGCTAGCAACGATAGCTTGACGTGCTCTGGAAGTTATCACTGCAGGAGAGACACTGATTCTGAAAGACAAGTGTCTTGGTTCTGATCAATCACTCACCACAAGAACAGTACACCCTAGGGAAAAAACATTACCCTAGGAACAAGCAGATACCAGACAAACTGACAATAACAGTTTGCTCACATGCCATGAAAAGACCTCAATACTTCAGAGATAATGGAAAAATGCATGTGCGGCACCTAATGAAGGAGGAAGAGACCAGAATTATCAAATTGTTGTTCATGAATTATAGCTTTTCTTTGGTTACTATGTATATTGGGTAACTGTAGCTGAAAATCTTAATGTATGTAATTTTATTTTAACAAAAAAGGGGAATGTCTGAAGAAATGCATTATGCACAGTATATAGGCTGACTTTCCAAAGTCATGTGACCTTCACTTCCACAGTGCTAAGTTCGTGGCAGCCATTAAATATAATATGAGAACCATATCAATTTTAAACTGCATCTCAAAGGAGGAAATCTAGGTAGAGACACAGAGGTGTAGGTCAGGTAGCCCTTAGCTTGGGACCATAGTAACTGATTGCATAGTCACCAATGATGGAGCAACTAGAATTGGGAATGTATAAGAAGCCAGAATATAAGGAGCTCAGTAACCTCAGGGATCCTTGGGAAAACAGTGTTGGGGAGGCAATGACCTAGTGGTATTATTGTTGGACTATTAATCCATATAATGTTCTGGAGATGCAGGTTCAAACCCACCATGGCAGATGGTGGAATTTGAGATCAGCAAAAATCTGGAATTAAGAATCTAATGGCCATGAATCCATTGTCAAGAACCATCTGGTTCATTAGTGACCTTTAGAGAAGGAAACTGCCATCCTTACCTGGTCTGGCCTGCATGTAACACCAGAACCACAACACTGTGGTTGATACTTAACTTTCCTTTACAATTTTTCGATGTGTTCATTCCATATTTTTAGCCTTGGTTGTAAAAATGTTCAAACAATTTACAGTACCTGTGTAAACTTAAAAAATTGAATCAAATCCATTTGATAACAGGTAAATTTTATAATGGAACATTTTCTCTCAGCTAACAATTCTTTTTGCACCATTCAGCTATACTGTTGTATTGACTGTCACTTACACAGTTCCCGTTGCATTAAGACATGGTGATAACCTGCAGG
The DNA here is from genome assembly GCF_030684315.1 of Stegostoma tigrinum. NCBI lineage: Eukaryota > Metazoa > Chordata > Chondrichthyes > Orectolobiformes > Stegostomatidae > Stegostoma > Stegostoma tigrinum. Next base: position 20,945,182 of record NC_081386.1, on the reverse strand, counting down.
AAATGAACAAAGACAAACCTTAATAACTGCAGACCAAATATCTACTTAAATCTGTCCTCAAATGCACAGCACCTATGGTGAATGGTTTAAAGTTAAGGAAGCCTTAAGGCTTAAAACTCATAAAATACTCTTGGAAAATCTTAATACCCGATCTGCTCCTGGCTTTCTGTTCTGCAGTAAAGATCATATTAAAAAGCATAGATCGGGCCACCCTTGGCTGTAATGTCTGTGAAGTATGGACAGCAATGTCAGCCATCAAAAAAAAATCAGCAGGAATTTTCTCTTCGTAATTTTAGTCCAACTACGTCAATGTGATCAGTGGAATGAGAACAAGAATGTAACCTTAAAGATCCAATTCATGCTTGCTGTCAGTGGAGCCTGGCAGAGTTACACTGATTTCATCGATCTGAATTTGTAGGGTTCTACCTCAATTGACTGGAAGGCTGGTTGGTGATGTCAATACTGTGGATTCAATTCCTACATCAACTGAGATAACCATGAAGACTCTCTCTTCTCGTCCTCATTTGAGGCATGATGACTCTCCGTTAAACTCACTACCAGATGCTTCTCTCTAATGAGGGAGACGCACACGGTCCTCCAGAAATTTCACTTCACGGTCAGTGACTAATGATCAAACAGATTCAGTACAATTTGAATTTGCCGCTGTGATCTTGATACTTTTCAATCTGAAGCACTGTTTCCATGAACAGTACTGATAAACAATGTTCATTCACCTTTACTTCATCATTAGGATGAGGTTTCGAATACATGAAAGAGATAAAAACAAAAGTTGCAGCAATTCAAACTCCACACACAGAACAGGAGGGGGATGGTGCTGTGCATAAATTGGCTGCTTTGCTTGCCTACCTAGCAACACTGAACAAATTTCGATATACTTAAGCATAAGTTCTTAATTCTTAACTTCTTCAGGTGGGATTGTTGCATGATGTACACAGGACTGAAGGACAGAGTGAAATAAAATACAGTTCTGGAAAAGAAAAGGGCTGTTATGGCACTATGGCAGTAGTTTGTGTTCCTATCTCTAAGTCAGGAGGCTGGAGTTCAAATCACACCTGCTCTAGGAATGTGTCATAACATTTCTGAATAGGTTCATTAGAAAGTGTCTACAAAATGGAGAGAGAAAAAAATACATATTTAAAATGGTGTAATATTTTCCACAAAACCTAATAACAAAACCCTGCAAATTGCATGAGATGCTTTCTGTAGAATTTTACTTCACTGAATGTAATTGCAAGTCCGCATGGAACTGTTTAATTGAATAATTAAAAATCTCTTAAATGGCTAGCTCTTTATTTGTCCCTCCTTATCAATGTTACACCATTGTTGGTTATTTTAATCTGAATAAAACCTGAGCAAAGTAGTGGTATTTTCCATTTTAACTGCAAATTGTCCCTCTTTCTCACTGTTTTGTACAACTATTCCTGAGTTTATTAGCAGCAGCGTCACCCTGATAATGAACATCGAACATTTTTATGTGTTTTTAAAAAATGTACATAACAAAAGACGAGAATTGAGCTTTGCTGCAGCTGTGACTGTAATCCCAACTGTGTTAATGGATCTCCCTGAAAGTGTGTGGTAACAGGCAACAGAAACACACTCTTATGGTACTTAGTCCTAAATGACCACCCATGGCTACATGACTGGCCAATGTAAACTGTGCCTTGGTTGGGAAATCAGCATCAAAACAGTTGACTTGCTTGCAGTCTGTCCTCGCTTCATTGCTTTTAATGAAGGTCCACATTTTCTAGAGTTCATCTCACAGTGCAAACAGTAAAAGTTGCAGACTGCTGTATACTCATAGAATATGGACACCATCTAATCCAAGCATTCAAAAAATATTGTTTCAGGAGATTAAGCAGCTGAGGTGACTATGGAAAATTGGACATGGTATGCAGAGGGAATTGGATTAAGATGAAGGGTCAAATTCCTTTTTCTGCTTATTCTACAAAGCATCAATTTGTTAAGTGCCTCATTCTGCAGAGATAGTGATTACAGAATCACTGAATTATTGTGATGCAGAATGAGACTTTACTCCAGCTCTGTCACCTAAAGACAATGTATGGCCTTTTTCCCAGATCTCTGCACACCATTACTATCCAAAAACCATCCAATGGCCCCTGAATGTCGCAATCAAATCTGGCTCCACCACATTTCCAGACAGTGCATTCCATGCCCTAACTCTCTCTAAAGTTATCTTTTTTCTTACGTCACTCTTGTCGGGTTTGCACGTCAGTGTAAATCCATGCCCACTCATTCTTGTTTCTTTTACAAACTGAAGCTTCGCCTGATCTCCTTTATCCAGCCATTTCAAGATTTTGAAAGCCTCAAACCAGATCTCCTCTCAGCTTTCTTCTCGTCAGGGAGAACAGTCCCACATTTTCAATCTATTCTCAAAAGCTGAAGTTTCTCATACCTTGGGACCATTTCACTAAATTGCTCCTGCTCTCTTCAGTGGAGCTTTTCCCCACAACGACACACAACACTCCTGGTGATGTTTAGCAAGTGTCTTAAATAAACTCAACATCACCGCCTTCCCTTTGTACCCTTATAATGTCAAAACTACTTTGCATTATGGGGATGTTCTGCTTATCCCAGTGACTCAATAGTGATTCTGACAACCCCTGAGATGGGACATCAGCCTCACAATAAATTCTTTGCTGTAAAAAGTCATCCTAGAGCTCCATTTCTCCAGATACCTTGGATCTTGAACAACTTCCCTTCTATTTCATGTGTATTCTGCAATTCAGAAAGAAATTAGCCAGCAACTAGGTAAACAAGCATTGTAATAAGGAAGGACAGAAAATTATTATTATAATCTCATATATTCAATCTGAAAATACCAGCACTTCCATTATATGTTGAATTAAAAGCGAAAAATTATACATAAAGTTATAATAAACCAGTTGCCATGATAACATATTACATATAAGTTGGCATTAAAATTTAATAATGTAAGTAATGCAACAGGAGATCCACAGGTGTGTAACGTAGAATACTTCGGGCATGTATCCAACATACACTTCGGGTATCACACTTTCGATTTCATAATGCCAAGGGTGAGATGTTTTCTTCTGATTTTGTTTTTTGAATTTTGATAAATCAGACTCTCCTGCTGACAGGAGCCAGATATTCCTGAGGAAGGGTCACTGGACCCGAAACGTTAACTCTGAAATTTTCTTCACAGATGCTGCCAGTCTTGCCGAGCTTTTGTAGCAATTTTGTTTTTATTTCCAATCAACAGGTGTTTCGGTCAGAATGAGCCTCTCATTAATGTCAGAACTTACTTTGACCCTATCTCCATGATAAATACCTTCTGAGGGGCAGGTGCTCATCCTAAAACCTACACACTGCAATTTCAATCCATGCCCAGTGCCCTGAGCAGCTGATAAATTAATACATATGTGTATGTCATGTTCGGTGTACCCTGAATGAATGCAGGGCTTTGGTACCTTGTCTGCTGATGCCTTATCCTGAAGTATTCGCTCTCCAGTTTTAGTCAGTGGTGGTTTGCCATGGTTTGCCACTCACAGAGAGAGTGAAAGGAAACAGTGTCTCAAGGCTCCTTCAGCCAAATGGAAATCTGATCTGAGCTTTTGCTGTTATTCTGATACAATCCAGTCTACCCTGCCCCTATATATGCCCTTTACATAAAAATCCAAAGTGTATCATGCAAACAATATGTACACCACGTCTTCAATGATTCACTGCACGTGAACTTATTGTGAAGTTACCATATTTTCTAAAAAAATGTTATTCTTAGCCAGAAATGAAAAGAAAAAGAAACGAGTATTTTTAGTTTCTTAATTATTTTTAAAAAATGAAAAAATATTTCTAATGCCATTCTCACATTAAATAAGGTTAAATAATGCAGATGGCATATATATTGAGTAATTTTAGTGACAATTTGCTGCACCAACTACTGACCATGAAGAAAGTTGGCCACAATGATCTTTGACTTTCCTGCTATTTATTTGTATCTGGTGTTAAGCCGAGGGGATCTCCAGGCATCCAACAACAGCAGGGCAAACAGCCATTCACATTGAAGTCATTTCACTGAAAGCAAACCACAAAGTAAAATGCAGTGAATATTCTTCACTTTTAATGAAACTTACAGAAAGTAATACAAATCATTGGGACCAGATTTGGGATTGAAGTAGAAGTGCAAAAATCATAAACTTCCTGAATTTTTGTTAATATGTGGAACTTATTTGATCAGGACAGAAAAAAGATTAACATTCCAAAAATACAACATTTGATTTTTAGAGACAGCAAGAATATTCAGTGATAGTTCTGCATTTAATATACCAGCAAAAACCAACTAAACTTCATCCAATAGGTTGGAAATTTTTCAAAGGTTTCTACAGTGAGAGTAATAGCATAATAGGACTTTCAGTGATTTCAAGTTAATCATGTTCTGCAGAAGCTCCAACAGCATACCCTACAGAGGAGCATAGAGTCACTAACGACATGTGTTTTATGTATTGACTGCGACACATGCGGACTCCAAACGTTGCTGACAGTTTTGCAGACATTGCTATTGCAAATTCTGGTGTAGTGTAAAACCACCCCACCGAAGAAAGTTTCACAGGAAATTAACAGTGCTTATGAATCCTGAATGCACATTATAGCACTTGTTGGAGAGTTATTCATACTTTACACATGAAGAAACACAAAAGGATAAACCAGTGAAAGGGGGAGCGAATGTGATGCCAGATAACAGATTAATATAGATAGTGCTGAGATAATGGGAACTGCAGATGCTGGAGAATTCCAAGATAATAAAATGTGAGGCTGGATGAACACAGCAGGCCAAGCAGCATCTCAGGAGCACAAAAGCTGACGTTTCGGGCCTAGACCCTTCATCAGAGAGGGGGATGGGGAGAGGGAACTGGAATAAATAGGGAGAGAGGGGGAAGCGGACCGAAGATGGAGAGTAAAGAAGATAGGTGGAGAGAGTGTAGGTGGGGAGGTAGGGAGGGGATAGGTCAGTCCAGGGAAGACGGACAGGTCAAGGAGGTGGGATGAGGTTAGTAGGTAGCTGGGGGTGCGGCTTGGGGTGGGAGGAAGGGATGGGTGAGAGGAAGAACCGGTTAGGGAGGCAGAGACAGGTTGGACTGGTTTTGGGACCAAGCGGAGGCTTGGGGATCGCTTTGCAGAACACCTCCGCTCAGTTCGCAACAAACAACTGCACCTCCCAGTCGCAAACTATTTCCACTCCCCCTCCCATTCTCTAGATGACATGTCCATCAAGGGCCTCCTGCACTGCCACAATGATGCCACCCGAAGGTTGCAGGAACAGCAACTCATATTCCGCCTGGGAACCCTGCAGCCATATGGTATCAATGTGGACTTCACCAGTTTCAAAATCTCCCCTTCCCCTACTGCATCCCTAAACCAGCCCAGTTCGTCCCCTCCCCCCACTGCACCACACAACCAGCCCAGCTCTTCCCCCCCACCCACTGCATCCCCAAACCAGTCCAACCTGTCTCTGCCTCCCTAACCAGTTCTTCCTCTCACCCATCCCTTCCTCCCACCCCAAGCCGCACCCCCAGCTACCTACTAACCTCATCCCACCTCCTTGACCTGTCCGTCTTCCCTGGACTGACCTATCCCCTCCCTACCTCCCCACCTATACTCTCTCAACCTATCTTCTTTACTCTCCATCTTCAGTCCGCCTCCCCCTCTCTCCCTATTTATTCCAGTTCCCTCACCCCATCCCCCTCTCTGATGAAGGGTCTAGGCCCGAAACGTCAGCTTTTGTGCTCCTGAGATGCTGCTTGGCCTGCTGTGTTCATCCAGCCTCACATTTTATTATATAGATAGTGCTGTCAGGGTTTTAGCAAACAAACAGGTATGGAAATAGCACAATGGCAAACTTCAGAGCAACGGAAAATGCCCTGGGGAGACAGAATCACAGGATTCAGTACTTCAGTGTTTTTACAGCACAAGAACTATTAGGTTATTTTTAAGCATGTGCTGGAAAGAAAACTGGTTTAAACTGCAATGTGGGCTGTAAAGTCTCCTTGAGCGTGTTCTTTTTGCTCCATTTTGGAGACACTTTAAGACCAACTGCACTTTGCAAAATCTGCATCTAGTTAAATGAGGCAATAATTACAGATCCAGGCTGCAGTTCTGACTGACTGAAGTGGCTGGGAGCTGGGTTTAATTTCAAGATATAACAGTGCTGCTGCAAAATGAAATCAGACTGCTAATAAACTCATAAGGACTTGCAAAACCTGACTTCAGTAGAAGCTATTCTCATGATTCCAAGGTAGTGGCTATAGAGGCATTTGTGTGGTCATTTTTCCCACATTATGCTTCATATTCTGCTACTGTAGGAAGAAATTTGAAGTATCTTCTCATTTTTGTCCTTTCACCTCACATGTTCACTTTAGAGTGCCCAATAGTCATTAGGAACAATCATACCAAGCATGTGGATGAGGGTAGGGCAGTTGACGTGGTGTACAAGGACTTCAGTAAAGCCTTTGATAAGGTTCCACATGGTAGGCTATTGGAGAAAATACAGAGGCACGGGATTAAGGGAGATTTAGCAGTTGGTCTAGAAACTGGCTTTCTGTAAGAAGGCAACGAGTGGTGGTTGATGGAAAATATTCAGCCTGGAGTCCGGTTACTAGTGGTGTGCCTCAAGGATCTGTTTTGGGACCACTGCTGTTTGTCATTTTTATAAATGACTTGGATGCAGGCATAGGTGGATGGGTTAGTAAGTTTGCAGATGACACTAAAGTTGGTGGAGTGGTGGACAGTGTGGAAGAATGTTGCAGGTTGCAGGGAGACTTGGATAAACTGCAGAATTGGGCCAAAAGGTGGCAAATGGAGTTTAATACAGATAAATGTGAGGTGATTCATTTTGGGAGGAATAATAGGAAAGCAGAATACCAGGTCAATCGAAAGATTCTTGGTAGTGTAGATTTGCAGAGGGATCTTGGTGTCCATGTACATAGATCCCTGAAACTTGCCACCCAGGTTGATAGTGCTGTTAAGAAGGCTTACAGTGTTTTAGGTTTTATTGGTACAGGGATTGAGTTCCGGAGCCATGATGTCATGCTGCAACGGTACAAAACGCTAGTGTGGCCTCATTTGGAATACTGCATGCAGTTCTGGTCGCCCCATTACAGGAAGGATGTGGAAGCATTGGAAAAGGTGCAGAGGAGATTTACCAGGATGTTGCCTGGTCTGGAGTGCAGGCCCTATGAAGAAAGGCTGAGGGACTTGGGTCTGTTGTCATTGGAGAGAAGGAGGCTAAGAGGGGATTGATTAGAGAGATACAAGATGATCAGAGGATTAAATAGGGTGGACAATGAGAGTCTTTTTCTAAGGATGATGACTTCAGCTTGTACAGGAGGGCATAGCTACAAATTGAGGTGTGATAGATTTAAGACAGATGTCAGAGGCAGGTTCTTTACTCAGAGAGTGGTAAGGGCGTAGAACGCCCTGCCTGCCAATGTAGTTAACTCAGCCTCATTAGGGGCATTTAAACAGTCCTTGGATAAGCATATGGATAATGATGGGATAGTGGAGGGGGAGGGGCTTAGATTAGTTCACAGGTCGGTGCAACATCGAGGGCCGAAGGGCCTGTTCTGCGCTGTATTGTTCTATGTTCTATACAGACTGTATTTGCAGTTAGATCACAATTTGACTAATGTGAGCAGTTTCAGAAGGACATTAAAATCAATCAGAGTGTAAATTCAGCAAGGTGATCCCAGGGATCAGAAACTTGTTATGGAAAGAGTTTTGAGATCCTTGATATATTGCCACTGGAGCATTGAAGGTCAACAAGTGATTTAATTACTTTTTTTTTTAATTTTGAAGGATTTTGAAAGAATGAATAATGAAATATTATTTCCTCTGGTTGTGGGGGAGTGACAGAGGTCATAAACTTACAATTACAGAGTAAGGAGATAGATCAGCAGAAAGTTATTTACAGAGTGTGATTGGACACATTTTACCAGAGGAAATTGTTGAAGGTGATACTATTGTACCTTTCAAGAGAACATTTGATGAATATTTGAAGCAGAGCAACTTCTAGGTCTAAAGTGTGATTACTCTAGTGAAGATTCCCCACAGATATGATGGGCTGAATGACATTCTTCCCCCCCTGTAAATTAGTGTGGTTCCTTGTTCCTAACTTCTGTTTTCCTAAACTTTCCTTGAATAGTGCCATGAAATCTTAGTGAGTGAATAGGGCTTTGAAATGATGGGAAATGAACTGAGCCTTTGGTCATTCATTAAGATTGTTGAGCTGGTTGCTGCACCAGCATCGAAATTGTTGAAGACCACAAGTTGTCTACTCGAATCAATCTGTAAAGCAGAGTACAACATTAGATAGTAAATGGATTTTAACGGGTGATTTAACTGAAATGTTTTTGATAGAGCAGTTGACTTTTGGACACTCAATTTATAGCTCTTTGGGTATATAAACTCTGTAAAGAACAGCCTTTGGCTATATGAGATTCAATAGTTTATTTTCAGCCAATTGTATTTCTCATGCTCGGGGCTGAATGCTTTACTGTGTCCAAATTGTCAAAAATCTCACAACTACAGCTTTTTCAGCCGATTTGTAATTCCTCTTTTATTACTCACTTCAGACCTCGAAATCAAATCTTATTAGCGTCCACGCACAACAGTTATTTTTAATGAGTGGAGCTGGATGTACAAGTTGTTAAAACTATATCATGGAATCTAATGACACTGAGGTGCAGCCAACTCTGAGCTCCTCACCTGGTATTCTTTTATTCTCGCCTGTCCACCACCACATTTATCCCTTTATCAATTTAATGCACTTAAACCTAAAGCTGTTGATAAATTACTATGGAAACTGGTTCTCCTTTTTTTGTACAAATCCTACATCACAGCCATCACAGTGCTCCCAAAACTGACAAACAATAAACACAGCTGTACAGCAGAGAAGTAGTACAACAATAAAGTATCACTTGGTAGCCAAAATCTACAGCTGCAAACTCATTCTGTGCTGGTTTTGAAACGTACTGGAGACACCAGTGATTCAATGGAAATAGTTCGAACCCAGCTACGCATGTGCACCTAAGTACCGAGTGTGACCGCTTTTGATCAAAAACATACATTTATAAAGCTTTAACATCCGTAAACAATAACGCACGGGGGAGTTGAAAGAAGGGACTTGCAGCTGTGGAACCTAGGCATGGCTGCAAAAGGATGAGGGAGGCTAGCGGGTGGAAGATGTACAAAAGTCCAGTGTTAGAGGAACAGATCAGACATGTGGAGTTGTCGGCCTGGAGGATGTTCACGTGTGCAGAAAGTAGACGTGATGCCTCCACCTAACGCATGATTGATTAGAAAATAGATGCTCTGCCGTTTCTGTCAAATTTCAGTGCAATGTGCTGTAAAAACCTTCACCAGATAGACTCGAATTCCGTCAATTCCTAATACTTAAAATTCTAACCTGTTAAAATCCTTCACACTTTAAACAAAAAGAGTGATAAAAGCTTGGAACATTCCTTTGCAAATAGCAGTTGATGCTCTATCAATTGTTAATTTGCAATCTGAGAGCAATTGAAGTCTGTTAACTAAAGAGTCATAGAGTCATAAATGTGTACAGGACAGAAACAGACACTTCGCAAACCAGACATCCTAATTAGTCTAGTCCCATTTGCCAGTATTTGGTCCGTATTCCTCTAAACCCTTCCTATTCATACCCCCAGCCTTTTAAATGTTGTAACTGTACCAGCCTCCATCACTTCCTCTGGCAATTTGTTCCATATATGCACCACCATCTATGTTTAAAAGTTGCCCCTTGGGTCCCTTTTAAATCCTTCCCTTCACATCTTAAACTAATGCATTCTAGTTTTGGACTTCACTTTCCTGGGGACAAAGCCTTGGATGATTTTATAAACCTCTATAAAGTCACCCCTCAGTTTCAGGGAAAATTGCCCCAGAATATTCAGCCTCTCCCTCTAGCTCAAACCCTCCAACACCAGCAACATCCTTGTAAATCTTTTCTGAACCCTTTCGAGTTTCACAACATCTTTCTTATAGCAGGGAGACCAGAACTGGTCTTGAGGGTTGTGAGGCTTATGGAATGGGACCACAGAGGTAGCCATGATCTTATTGAATAATCTCAAGGCACTGAATGGTCTACTCCAGTTCCTAATGCTCCTTATGCAGGGTGTATGTATGAGGAGAATTAATTTCGTAGCTGCTGCCTTAAAATTTGTGGCCAAAATTTGACATCCCTTTACTACTACACTGGTTCCTTTCAGCGAGCACAGAATTACTGAAGTCGGGCCAATTATACTGTCTTCTCGCATCAGCTCCTGCAAGTTTTGAAGATAGCATTGCATCATGCACAACAGAGAATTGTACAATATTTGGCTTTAAATACACTTAGGAGACAATTAGTGATTTGGGCTTCAGGCCAAAGAAGGTTTGAGCTACGCCCCTGGATATTCTCACCAGCACCTTGTACCTGAAAAACAAACTCTTCTAGGTGGTCTCTTTTGGAAGTGCTCCTGTGAATGCTGTTAGGGAACCCGCACTACACACACTCCTGTGCCTTATAATAAAGGAAAAGCAGATGTAATGTCTGCTTCAGTTTGACAAAGTCAAGTGAAGTTTCAGCCAGCATTAAGTTGCATAACCTCTCCCTTTACTCACAGATGGATCTTTAAGGATCGATATTGGCAAATAGTAAGTTATCTAAGTTAACCTATCCTGACGCACCCCTACTTCATGTAATAATTTCCACTGCCTAATGATTTTGTGCCACAGTTCATTAAGTAGTCTAATGGACAAGTATCATCACCTAATGTTGTACAGAGCTAAACTGACTACAAGCCCCAGATGTTTGGTCTGTCCTGACTTGGCAGATCTGAACTAGAATAGCTACACAGACACTGAAATTGGATTCTGTGCCTCTCAGTGATGGACTGCAAACATCAGCAAGAGTTCCCACACCTAATAATTACTCAGTGATTCCCTTTTCTGATTTCCCAGTTTGATTTCCTTATCTATAGTAGAAATGATTTGTCCTGGATGAAGTGCATTGAAGGTTCACAAGACTGATTCCTGGGATGAGAGCAATTATCTGTAAGGACTGTTTGGGGCTTTTAAACAGTGGAGTTTAGAAGGTTGAGAAGTGATCTCAATGGAACACATAAAATTCTTAAGAAGCTTGTCAGGGAGCTGTCTGGGGAAATTAAAATACAATCACAGCCTCAGAGGGTAACAGCCATTTAAGACTGAGATGAGGAGAAATTTCTTCATGTAAGGGGCTGTGAATCTTTGGAATCCTCCAGCCATAGAACTACTAATGCTTAATTTTTGATCTTATTCAAGAAAGTGGTGGTTAGATTTTGGAGTACTAAGGGAATTAAGGGCTACAGAAATCTGAACAGACATGGGACCACATCCTTACAGGAAGGTCTGCCTATGTTCTCGGGTGGATTTAAACTAGCTTAGCAAGGAAATATATTTTTAATGTGAGCAGCTTGAGGAGTAAGACAGACGTGCAGAGGGCAGAGATAGGCATGTGGAGGTATGATATCATAGCATATCCTGAATATGGTATTCAGTCAAGATGGAAATTGGGATAGGTTAAGAGGGATGTTGCAATACTGATCAAGGAATCAATGAATAGTAAATCAAGTAAGAGAATAACCATAGAAAGAGTGAGGTTCATTAGGAACCAAGGAAGTAATGCATGTGCAGACTAGAAGACATGGGCACAGTATTCACAGTCATTTGTAAAAAATGGGACACTTTCGAAAGAGAGATGACTGGCATGCCATCTAGGTAAATATGCATGAGAATTAAATACAGGGTATTCAAAGCCAGAGTATCCTAGATGACTAAAGATATTGATAATAAAGTAAAGAAAGAAAGGGGCAGATGGTGCATACCAGGCTGATAGTAGCAACAGAAATCAGGAATAGTATCTCAAACGCAGGAGAGAGGCGAAGGCTGGAATAAGGAAGGCTAAGAGGAAGCCATGCGAAGCAAACAGTAAACTGTTCTTCAAACATATTAATTGTAAAAGATTAGTGAAGAATAGAATGGGACCCGTAAGGAACAAGCAGAGTAAGCTGCTCGCTGAAGCAAAGGGTACGTCGGAGGTACTAAATGAGTACTTTGCTTCTGTCTTTACCAAATTAGAAAGTGGTCCAGTTGAAAATGTGGGTGTTGAGTAACTGACTAGTATTGCAATAGATAAAGAAGTGTTAAAAACCTGGCGGCACTCCAGGTTGAAAAATTGCAGGCCCAGATGGGATGCTCCATAAGTTGCTGAGAGAGGTAAGGGAGCAAGTTGTGGAGGAGTTAATTGAAATTTTCTGCGTCTCTTTGAACACAGGATGAGTCCCAGGTGACTGAAGGATCACAAATGCGACACTATTGTTTAACAAAGGGGCAAAGGATAATCTAGGAAACTACAGAGCTGTCAGCTTGCCATCAATAGCAGGAAAAGTGATGGAGGTCATAGTATGAGATAAATACATACACAGTTTGAGAAAAATAAATTAATACTAGACAGTCAACATGCCTTTTTCAAGGGCACGTCATGCCTGACAAATCTAATTGAGTTCTTTAATGAGGTGACACAGGCAGTGGATAAGGGTAGTGCTGTGGATATTGTACATTTTGGCTTCCAGAAAGTATTTAATACAGTGCTCCATGGCAGATTGGTCAGCAAGTTAGAAATGTTTGGGATTGATGTGGCCTAGGCTCATCTCAGACCGAAAACAGTTGAAAGTGCTGCTCTCTAGGGATCAGTTTTGGGACCCTTGTTTCTTCTCATTTATATAAATGATGTGGAAATGGATGTTGAGGGCAAAACCTCTAAATGTGCAGATGGTGCTAAGTTACGGAGAATAGTGACTTGCGGGGATGATGCTGAGCAATTTCAGAGGAACATTGACAAGTTGGCCAAATGGACAAACACCTGGCAGATGAATTTCAATGCAGATGTGAGGTAATACATTTTGTTAGAAGACACATGAAGAGGCAATGCAGGGTCAGTGGCACAACTGTGAGGGGAGTGCAGGAACTGAGGGATGTTGGGGTTCAATTGCATAATTCTTTGAAGGTGGAAAGGCAAGTAGGAATGATTATTAAAAAGGCTCATAGGATCCTTGGGTTTATAGATAGAGGCAAAGTGTATAAAAGCAAGGAAACAATGTTACTTTCAGTAATTCATTGGTCAGAACACATTTGGTATACTGTGTTTAGTTCTGGGTATTTTATTTAAAGAAGGATATTAACGTACTGGAGAAAGTGCAAAGGAGGTTTCCTGGAATAATTCCAGAAATGAGGGGTTTTAGACAAAGGGAGAATTTGGCCTTTTCTCCATGGAGCAGAGAAGATCAACAGGTTACCTTACTGATGTGTTTAAACTTATGAACAATTTCAACAGGGCAAGGGAAGATATTCTGTTTCCACTGTGCTAAGTCTGTAACTAGGGATGACAATTTCAAGATTGTCAACAAGAGGCCTTGGAGTGACAGGAGGAGAAACTTCTTTTACTCAGGGAGTTGTTAGGATTTGAACTGCACTACGTGTGAGAGCGGTGGAGGTGGATTCTATAGGTTTCAAAGAGAACTGGCATCACACCCTGCCCCCATAATAACCGCCCTAAGAGAATCTCCCTCGTCCTCACATACCACCCCACCAACCTCTGGATACAACTCATCATCCTCCAACACTTCCGCCATCTACAATCCGACTCCACCACCCAAGATAGTTTTCCATCCCCACCCTTGTCTGCCTTCCGGAGAGACCACTCTTTCCATGACTCCCTTGTCTGCTCCACACTCCCCTCCAACCCCACCACACCCGGCACCTTACCCTGCAACCGCAGGAAGTGCTACACTTGCCCCCACACCTCCTCTCTCACCACCATCCCAGGCCCCAAGATGACTTTCCATATTAAGCAGATATTCACCTGCACGTCTGCCAATGTGTTATAATGTATCCACTGTATCCGTTGTGGCTTCCTCTACATTGGGCAAACCAAGCAGAGGCTTGGGGACCGCTTTGCAGAACACCTCCGCTCGGTTCGCAATAAACAACTGCACCTCCCAGTCGCGAACCATTTTAACTCCCCCTCCCATTCCTTAGACGACATGTCCATCCTGGGCCTCCTGCAGTGCCACAATGATGCCACCCAAAGGTTGCAGGAACAGTAACTCATATTCCACTTGGGAACCCTGCAGCCCAATGGTATCAATGTGGACTTCACCAGCTTCAAAATCTCGCCTTCCTCCACTGCTTCCCAAAACCAGCCCAGCTCATCCCTTCCCCCCACTGCTTCCCAAAACCAGCCCAGCTCATCCCTGCCTCCCTAACCTGTTCTTCCTCTCATCTATCCCCTCCTCCCACCTCAAGCGCACCTCCATTTCCCACCTACTAACCTCATCCCACCTCCTTGACCTGTCCATCTTCCCTGGACTGACCTATTCCCTCCCTACCTCCTCACCTATACTCTCCTCTCCACCTATCTTCTTTTCTCTCCATCTTCGGTCTGCCTCCCCCTCTCTCCCTATTTATTCCAGCTCCCTCTCCCCATCCCCCTGTCTGATGAAGGGTCTAGGCCCGAAATGTCAGCTTTTGTGCTCCCGATATGCTGCTGGGCCTGCTGTGTTCATCCAGCTCCACACTTTGTTATCTTGGATTCTCCAGCATCTGCAGTTCCCATTATCTCCTATCACATATTGGGAGGGGATGAATTTATAGAGTACAGAGATAGGGCTAAAGAATGGGATGAGCTGGCCAGCTCTTTCAGGAGCTGGTGCAAACTCACTGAGTCAAATAGCCTCCTTCTGTACAGTAAAATTCTATGATTGTAAAAGAACTTGTCAGCAAATATTTGATTCAAGACCGGTGATGGATAATCTGTCAGCTACAGTCAAACAGCCTATTGATTACCCCTCCTTAGGCTCATGCATTATGGGTGCTCCCAGTCCAACTATTGTTGCCTTTAGAATTGAAGAACTGAAAAATTTCAGACATTACAGTAAGCGGCATGAGAAAACAGCAAAGTGTGGCATCTCCTCCTTTTGCTTCAAGCAATGGAGAGGGGAGCTACATGTTAAGTTGGAAGGAGATTGAGGGAAACGAAATGCTTCAATAAAACAACTTTTTATTTGAGAATCAGCTGTTAAAAAGAAGGGGGCAGCAAATCTCACGATTTTGTTTCATAAATGTCCCAGGGCCACTCGCTTATACAAAGCTGTACTTGACCCAAAATGAAAACCGTGCGGATTGTTCCATCTCCCCGCCAGAAAACCCTGAACAGACTTTCTTATGAATGATGGCACATACGAGGGAAGTGACTCACACGTACCAATTTCTCTTCTTCAGAGAAGTTCAGTGGAACAAAGCAGCGTGCCAATTTTTTTTGTTGTTTTGCGGTTTAGTCGTGTTGAATAGGAGAGACTGTAACATAGAACCATAGGTTTATATCGCAACGGCCTGAAACATCTCCCGCAATCCAAAGTCAGAAGGCTCACTCAGAATCTGAGCACACTGCCCCAACACTGACTGCTTGCTGGTTTATAAAATGAATAAACATTTTGCAGCAAAGGATGGAATGCCGCATATAATAATTCCAGTGTTATTTCAAAGGCTTATAAAACGCTGTGACTGAAGCTGTTAACAGTGAGCACTATACTATAATCCAAGAAACAGCTGGGGCCCCAAGTCTGTCACTTTATTAACCATGCATTTAGCTTCAATCCTGCACGCATAATTCCTTAGAGCATGCAGCTCGTGTTTCGTCGTTTGAACGCTTGTGGGATTTTTTTTAAATATAGGCTGTGTAAGGGGGACTTAAGCAGTTTTTTTAATTCCCAGATTCGTATCTTTAGCATCAAACAGTCCCTTAAGAGAGAACGGGTTACAGTCGGACGTCACAGCCAATCACCAGCAGCCCAGTCTGAGTGGTGTATTGAAAAAAAAGGGAGAGAATGATGAGGCAGGGAGCCCAGAGCTGACTCACTTAAGGTTCTAACTTCCAGCAGTGGTTCTGTCTGCATGCAGAAGGCACTGAGCTGAAGAATTCACTTCAAGCAGTCAGTCAGCTGCCAGTCGCTGAGGCGAGGCTTCATATCCAAAAAAAATCATGGATTTGGAATCTGGGGAATTGGGTGAAGGAGATCTCTCCTCAGGTAGGATGGTTAGCTTTTGCTCCACTTTCTGTATCATTTCAACGAAATCTTAAACTTGAAAAGGTGGCAGTGACCTTATGACGACCTGCGCCATTACCTGTTGCTTGGTTATTATTTTAGACCACAGCGCGGACTGGATTAAGTAATGCTGTCTTTTTTCCCGTCCTTTGCTTCATCGAGTAAAATTCATATCACTGCCGTTTCTAACGTTACAGAAAAATACACGGGAAAATGCACAGCTCTCTCAGAGGAAGCTTTCGCTGTGAAATTTCACTTCCTCTGTAGGCTATTATTTGTGTTTTTCTTCTCAAGTTGTGATTAACATCTTACAGAGTTTTCGGCAAATGTCTTACAGCCAAGTCAAACATAGAATCTGCACAAATTGATCATGTGGAGTCAGTCGGTAAGTGTTGGGGGACTTCTAACAAAAAAATAATGCCGACTCCTCCATTGAATTTGAGTTTGGAAGAACTCCCAATTCCTACAGTAAGAGAAGAAAGCGTTATTTCTGTTTTTGCTGCTGTTGAACTCCCTCAATCAAAGAAAAAGCTGTTTAGCATCTGCATTAAACTGTTCTTGTATCTTTGTATCAAAAACCAATCTGGGCCTAAATGCTGTTTCTCAGTTCTTGAAAAAGACAGTCAATTCACAAACAGAGCTTCAGAACAAAGCATCTGTATCGTCAAGCAGTCTACCTGCTCCTTTGCTGTAGGAAGCGATGGTCCCACTTTCTGGAAGATTGGTGAGGGCAGTGGGCAGGGAAAGGAACCAGGAAGCACACACCACTAATGATTAATTAGTGTTTTTAGGAAATGTTGGGATCTGCTCCATTCGGCATTAATGTTCCAATGAAAATGTGCTGATTCCTTTTGGCAGGATTTCCTGCTTTGCTAATGAGTAATTGTTGCTCAGCGATTAACACTTGCTGTGCCGGGTAGATGTCAACTCAAGTTAACAATCTCAGCCATTTGTATTGTGATCACTGGTGTTTGTGCAATCCTGGTCCACGGTAAACAAAACTAACGTTCTGTGTACTAGATTTATACCAGCTGGAAGTCAGTGACAGAGCACTAATTGGTGTGAACAGACTGAGGTGAGTAAAATGCCACTTCCTGTCACACAAAATTGCAACAGCAATCTGACTCAAACACATGATCTTAAACTTCTGACATAGGAAAGAGATATTGACACGCTTCCCCCTATACTTTTTGATTGCCTGCTGGTCACTCTGGACTTTTGCCGCTTAGTGTACGTTTCCGTTCGGCAAATTGAATGTGCATTTAAGGGGCCAGGCACGTTCCCTTATTTTAATAAAAGCAATTCATTTAATTTCAAATGCAGAGTTGGAGATGCACACCATCTTAGGTTAGTGGTGCGGTCCGTGAGCTGAATTTTGAAGATTTTATGTCACTCTGCTGTGTCTATCTGACTTTTGCAGTATAAAGTTCGTTAAAATGTAGCTGACATGCAACTGTACCTTCAACTGCCTGAGTAATTAGCCCTGGAATTCCCCCTTTTCTTGAAGTCACTCTTTAAAGTCTACCTGTCTGACCAAACCATTGGCCTGGTGTCCTATTGTCTGTTAATGTAGCTCTGTGTTAAATTCTTGTCTGATCACATTCACATTGGGAAATTTTTAGTATCATTAAATAAATTGCAAGTTCTTGTTGACGTGAGTTAGTGCAAATGCTGCAAAAGCCATCTCTACAAAAGTATTTTCTGTCGGCTGGTATCAACAGATGATACAATTATTAGTTACGTTACTTAGAGGAACTCTGCAATATTAAAGGATAACATCCATGTCCCATGAAATGGGAAGTAAGTGCCATTTTTAAAAGTGGTGTCTTCTCCCGCTTTGGAGGAACATTGCTATGAAGCACCGCCCAAGTGGAATCTTGTTGAGGACTTGGTGGGAGTTGGGGGGGGTGGGTCCCACCTGGAGGTGGAGAGCCAGTGAGAGCCTTGCATCACATCTTTTCAAGTATTTGCTGAACCATGGCTGCATTGTGCAGTGGTAATGCCAGTGATGGGCTTTTCACCAGAATCATCAAGGCACGGAGGCAGAGGTTCTACCTACCCCAAGGTGACAACCAACCAGAGGCCAGCCAGACTTGTGCTCAGCAGCGCTACTATGAAGTGGTGGCAGCTACTGAAATGACAAGCACTGTGGTCCCAGGGTCAAACCATGGTTAGGTACAGTGATACAAGTGGGAGTTGCCCAGACAGCAATGTAGAGGGGTCAGCAATGACTGCCCAATGTCAATCCCTGTGATGCTTTGATCGAAAGGCCCCCACCCTCCCTGGGGCTTCGAGAAGTTGACACTTGGTACATGGTACATGAGCCACCTGGAGCAGCAGCAGGCCAAGTCTTTAAATGGTCTTTAATTGGGCGCTTGAAGGCCTCACTTGGCGGTGGAATAGAACATCAAGTATGATGGCTGGTGGCTGTGGGAGGGTGGTGGAGTTCACCACCCCACCTGCTTAAGGGCCGTTACTGTCCTCAAGCTCACCAGAAGAAATGTGGAGAAGATTTTACTCCATCTAGCCTCAGGAAGGACATATAAACAAAAAAGAAGCTTGCATTCATAGCACCTTTTAAGGCTTCAGAGTGTCTTAAAGCTTTCTGCAGTCAACGTTGGTGTGTAATCGTTGTTGTAATGTAGGAATCATGGCAGCTAATGTGTGCACAGCAAGATCCCACATACAGCAATTTGGCAATGACTTAACAGTCTGCACTTGTGAAATTGGCAGACGATTAAATATTGACCAGACTACTGGGGAGAATACCTGCTTTTCTTTTTTTAGAAAGGTACCATGAGTTCGTTAGGTGGATTGGCCATGCTAAATTGCCCACAGTGTACAGGGATATGTAGGTTAGGTGGATTAGCCCTGGGAAATGGAGGGTTACAGGGATGGGCCTGGATGGGATACTTTTCAAAAGGTCAGTGTGGACTCAATGGGCCTGATGGGCTCTTTCTGCACTGTAGGGGTTCCATGATTCTATGATTTTTGTGTGAATGGAAAGAGAGGGACTGAGCTTTACGTCTCAGCTGCAGTTCCACAACAGTTAGCCTCAATTTTGTGCTACAGTCTCTGGGGTAGGACATAAACCTTCTGCTTCGGGGGTGAGCAGCAATCCACTGAACCATGGCTGATGCAAGCGAGTGATGTGATAGCGCAGTTTCTGAAGTTGCATGGGTAAACAAGCTTTGCCTCACTTCCGATGCCATGAATGTTCCAAATCCACAGTGTGGTGCAAATGGAATTAATTCAGAAATGGTACAGAAGTTCTACAGTATGAATAGCAAGTGAATACATTTTACTCCAACTTCTAATCTGACCATGGCAAAATAAAACTACGGTGAACGTAAAGCAGAGAAATGTAATGATCAGAAGATATCAATCTATGCAATCAGCCAGACCACAATACAGACGGGTTCTGCAGGCTCGGATGTATTTTACTGCATCACATCACAGACGATTTGTTGCCCAGATCCCAGCTCTATTTCTGAGTATTTTTCAGTTGTGGAAATGACAAGTTCCAGCACTGAAGCATTCTGCCTATAAACCACATGTTTTATCTCTTTAAGTTTCCTGAGGATTACTTGTTCATAAATAAATTGTCCTGTTTCAGCGGAAACATCTGGAGTTATTGTTTGTAGATGAATTGTGTTTAACTAACCGTGGTGCTGTGTAAATATTTTGTACATCATGAACTCATTTTGAAGGGGGCTTGCTTTGATTGGTATGACAGGACAGTTTTGGAAGTACAGCTGATTAGAATTTTATGTATCATAGAATCACCATGGTGTGGAAGCAAGCCATTTGGCCCATTCAGCCCATGTCAGCCCTCTGATCAGCATTGTACCCAGACTCACTCTATTCCTATAACCTTGCATTTCCCATGGCTAATCCACCTAGCCTGCACATCCCTAGACACTGTGGGAAATTCATCATGGCCAATCCCCCCAAACTGCACATCGTTGGAATGTTGGAGGAAATCCACACTGACAGGAGGAGAATGTGCAAACTCCACACAGACAGTAACCCAATGGTGGAATAACCTTGGCCCCTAGCATTGTGAGGCAACAGTGCTAACCATTGAGCCACTGTGCCACCAATAGATACTTGTGCCCTTTTCATTTTGGCAAGAACATAAGCTAGTGAAACGTTAACCAAGCTCAGAAGTGAGAAATGCATTTGGAGGGTCTTTGCAGCCCAAGATGAACCCAGTGCTTTACCCGCTTCCACAGTATTTGTTCTTAGAATTCTTAGGTTGTCATTATGATTTATGTCATTGCAATGAATAGATGCCAGCCTTTCTCTATTAACAGCTTTCTTGTCTCAGGATTAAGGTGTTGATTCCCACACCAGAACTTGAGCCTAGAATCCAAAGCCACATTCAGAGAGTGTGAGATTGCCAGAAGATTGCTGACTGTTCTCTTTGGAGCGAAGAAAGCCAAGAAAAGAGATGGGCTGCATTGTCGGGCTAGGGAGAAACTGTTCTTCTCCGAAAAGAACAAAAAAAGGGCACTGATTTAAATTGATTTGCAAAAGAAGCAAATGCAATGTGAGAAAACACTTTTTCACAGTGCAAGTGGTTAGGGTCTGGAATGCACTGTCTAGATGTGTGGTGGAGGCAGACTCAATTGAGACATTCAAGAGGGCATTGAGCATTTATTTGCATAGAAATAATGTGCAATGATATGGGGAAAAACAGGAGATTGGCAGTAGTTCATGAAGTTCATTTGAAGAGTCTGTCCAGGCATGATGGGCCGAATCTCTGCCATAACACTTCTGTGAATAATTCTGTGTCCTGCCCCGACAGATGGCATATAAAAGCTACTTTTATATTTTGCCCAAGCAACATGCGAGTAAAGTTACCAATAGAAATGGGCTTCCTTTTTCTAACTCTGGCACATTTACACTGCTGTTGCTGTCGAATCTGTGAGGCTCATCTGCCATTGGCATTAGAGTGCCCTTGTGTGGAATATCAAAACAGCTAAAGATCCAAATTTGAAGAAACTCATCCAACATTTCAATCACCAAACAACAATTTAATTTGCTTGCTGAGCTTCTCTGTGTCCGTCCAGATCAACAGTGAGGGGGAGGATAGTTCTAGCTCCATCTTAAAAAAAACTTCCTTTTCTGACACTACTATTTAGTGCCTAAGAGCAATTGCATATTAGATTTCCTGCTTGTAACTAGATAGGGAAATAGCATTGTATTGAAAATTGCATTGTACATTTTGTCCATGCCCATATACCAGAAGAAACAGTGGACGAATTTTTTACAAAATCATGTTTAACAGTACATGTGGCTCTGATCATGAAGTTCTTGGGAATTCACAAAGGCAACAAGGGTGGTGAAAAATCAGAAGCATTACTTAAAGGTACGATCATTTTTGGAAACTACTTGTCTCCTTATCACAGTAAGTGACACCTCCCAATGCATTTTGCAACATTACAGCATAAAGCCAGCATGGTAATATGGACGTTGGCTCTGAGGGCGTATGTAAAGGTGGAGGATTAGGCATAGACAATGTTGTATTGATTCGCAATCTGGATAGTGTGTGGTAAGCAATCCAGGAACACCTTCCCTTCAAAGAAAAATTTGATTGTAATGACCTGAGATTAATTTTTCTTTTGACTGAGTGATTATTTCGGCAAAATCAGTATGCACGGCAGCTTAGACAATGAGCAGCTGTTCCTGTTGCGAATCGTAAACTGGAGTGCCTCCTGTGTTTATCTAACACAATCTCAATGTGTGCCGAAATCTCTACTTTAGAATGCTGTCTGTGATAACTAGTTTCCAAAAATGATCGTACCTTTAAGTAATGTTTCTGATTTTTCACCACCCTTGTTGCCTTTGTGAATTCCCAAGAACTTCACGATCAGAACCACATGTACTGTTAAACATGATTTTGTAAAAATTTCTTCCACTCTTTTTTCTGGTATATGGGCATGGACAAAATGTACAATGTTATTGCCCTATCTAGTTACAGGCAGGAAGCCTAATATACAATTGCTCTTAGGCTACTAAATAGTAGTGTCAGAAAAGGAAGCTGATTCCTGTTGGCAACTTTGTCCTCTGTTGAAAGCACAGACACGCTTTATCACCATTTACTTCAAATGTCAGTGTTGCTGTGCACGCACAGGTATGTACACAGGTGGAGGGAGAGCAAGCTAATGTTTCAAGTCCCGATGCAGAATCATCTAGTCTTGGAACATTTAGTTTGTCATCGCTCCACAGATGCTGCCAGACCTGCTGTGATTTCCAGCATCTTTTGTTTTTAGTGCAGATTCCTGTACCTTCTCTGATCTCTTTCCAAAGTCAGATGTTAAAACCTCTCTCTTTGGCCATCTGTCCAACAATGTAAGATATCTCCATTGTGAGAAAGAAATGCCACATTTTAATTACTTTTTTCAAATTTAGTTATGATATTTTTGCTTCTATCAAAATCTAATTGTCTTCATTTATTTTGTTAACTGAAAATACAGATTTAAGGTTTTTGTTAAAGTTTTTAACTTCCCGTTTTCTGGTTTGTGAGAATGACTCAGCGTTGTTGGCTGCTTATGCTTGGACACCTCTTGACATGACACCAAATTTAAGTCTTTTTTGAAATTCATTCGTGGGAAATGGGTAACATTGACTAGACCATCATTTATTGCCTATTTCTGGGCCTTCAGAAAGTCATGGTGAGTTGCCTTCTTGAACTGCTGCAGTCCATATGCTGCAGGCAGAACCTCAATGCCATTAGGGAGGGAATTCCAGGATTTTGACACTGAAGGAATGGCAACATATTTCAAAGTCAGGACAGTGAGGGATGTGAAGGGGGAAAGCACAGGTGCTGGTGTTCCACTGTATTGTGCTGTCCTTGTCCTTCTAGATGGTAGCGGTTGTGAGTTTGGAAGGTGCTATTTGAAAATCTTTGAATTTCTGCAGTGCATCCTGTAAGTGGTACGCAGTGGCCTATTATTTCCTGAAACCCAGGTAATTTTCTTGGGACCTGGGTTCATATCCTTCCATGGCAGATGGTGAAATTTGAATTCAATAATAATCTGAAAATAAGAGCAATAGTAACCATAAAACCATTGCTGATTGTCAGGGGGAAAAAAATCCCACCTGGTTCACTAATTTCCTTTTAGGGAGGGAAATCTGCATCCTTACCTGGTCTACACGTGACTCTAGACCCACAGGAATGTGGTTGACTCTCAGCCGCCATCTGGACATTAGGGATGGACAATAAGTAGTAGTCCTAGCTAACGATTCCCACATCCCATGAATGAATAAAACAAGGTAAAAAATACTGTTACTAAGCACCAATGGTGCTTTGTTCTAGATGGTGTCATGTTTCTTGAGCGTTGTTGGAGCTACACTCATTCAGGCAAGTGGGGAGTATTCCGTCATACTCCTGACTTGTGCCGAATAGATGGTGGACAGACTTTGAGGAGTCAGAAGGTCAGTTACTAGCTGCTGGATTTCTAACGCTGACCTGCTTTTGTAACCACTGTGTTATATATGGATAGGCCAGTTTGGTTTCTGGTCAGTGATAACCTCAGAATGTTGACATTGAGGGGTTCAATGATGACAATGCCATTGAATGTGAAGGAGCAGTGATTAGATTGTCTTTTGTTGGAAATAGTTGTTGCTTGGTATTTGTGAGGCACAAATGTCACTTACCATTTCTCAGCACAAACCTGGATATTATCCAGGTCTTGTTGCTTTTGGACATTTGCTGTTTCAGTATCTGAGGAGTTGTGAATGCTGAACATTGCACAATCATCGATGAACATCCCCTGTACTGACCTGATGATGGAGCGAAGGCCATTGATGAGCAGCTGAAGATGGTTGGGCCTGTGACACTACCCTGGGGAACTCCTGCGGAGATATCCTGGAGCTAAGATGACTGACCCCCAACAACCACAACTATCTTTCTCTGTGTCAGATATGACTCCAACCAGCAGAATTTTCCCCATGATTCTCATTGTTTCCAGTTTTGCTAAGGCTCCTTGATACCACACTGGCAGGTCAGGGGCAGTCACACTTACCTTACTTCTGGAATCCAGATCTTTTGTCCATGTTTGAACCAAGGCTACATTGAGGTCAGGAGCTAAATGGGCCTTATGGAGCCCAAAATGAGAATCGGTGAGCAGGTTAGCATCAGGAAAGGGTAAATTGACATGACAGGGATCACTAGAAATTTCTGGGCAGCTTTCTTCAAAATCAAATGTGAGCATCATGCTTCTCCATGGCCATAAGATCCACGCCATCATAGTTAAGCGCTAAATCTCCTCTCTAAAATCTTTATGGTCTACCTACGAGTGATTGTCAAACTCACACTGAATTTTGATATGCTTTTGTAGATCAAGAGGAATTCAATAGATATTTCTCAATATCTTTCAATATTAGACCTTTATAGCTATGAAATAGAAGGGGCTGCAAAATAATAGACATGAGAGTACCGTGTGCAGCTACATTGTTGTTCTACAGAAAGCAGGTGTCACTGGCAATGCAGGCGTTTGTTAACCCACTCCTAATTGCCCTTGCAACTGAATAGGCCATTGCAAAGGGTAGTTAAGAGTCAATCACATTGCTGTGGGTCTGGAAGCACCTGTCGGCCAGACTAGGTAAAGATTGATGACTTCCTTGCTCAAGTTAACGAAATGCTTTTTACAACAGTCGCTGGATAGCTATCAGCCATTATTACTGATATTAGTTTTAGATTCCAGAGTTATGAATGGAACTTAAATTCCATCAGCTGCCACGGTGGGATTTGAACCCTTATTCCCAGAGCCTCTGGATTACTCGGGATATTACACCATGCCACTGTCTCAACTTGATTGTCTTGGAATTATTTTCTAAATACTACGCAATAAACACAAGTATGTTCTTTCTAGAGACAACAACGTGGACACATTTTTCAGGTGGGAGTTGTTAATTGTGCCGCCTACCTTACTCCTCATAGTTTGGACAAGATCACCTCAGTATATCTCCCAATCTAACCACAATGCATCGTGACTCATCTGGATAATTTGTTGATTGTGGCTTTATGTTTGTTCCCACATCGTTTTGTTAATAGCATGTGCCACACATCTATCAGCTTTTGACTAAAAACAAATCACTTGACTGTTCTGAGTTCTTGTACTACCTTTTAATTATAAACTATGATTATTTCTTAATGGTCTATTTTCTTGCTACACTCCTCATTTGTCACTGACACATTTGAAGTTGCTGATGTTCTACTTAATGGTAAAATGTATACTGTTCTGGCATTTTTATAAATATCTTATCAAGTTATTGGTGGCCTATTTTTATAGGTCTCCCTATCTTGAGATCCCTTACAGATGTTTAAGAAACTGCCCTACTTAACCAGTTCACTGAAGTATAGATACCACCTCAGTTTAGTTAACAACTATTCCAAGTGTATAGATTTCCCTGTTCCAGAGTTATTGCAGTGTCCCATCAAGGTGAACTCATTATCATTCATCATTTCTCAAGCTTTCATCTGCCTTTCCACCTCAGCATAATATTTCAGCATTTGGCATGTGGAGTAATGATGAAGCCTGACCCTTGGAAGACCTTCCATTCAATTTTCACCTGAAACTACCCTTTATGAACTTCCACTTCTCCCCTCCCTCAGTCGCTGTTTTGCAGATGAACATTAACATCGAACTGTTCGCTGTCCTCGTGTAGAGCATTTTCCACTGGTTCTTTCAAGTGTCAAAGCAAGCTTTCTGAGGAGAATATATGCAATTCAGGACTTGCAGTGAATGTTGCAAGGAAACTATCCAGCCTTTTAATTAAAGAACAATTCATCATACTTTTTGCTACTTTCCTGTGTTCTTCCTGGACAACTGCTCACTGTCCAGTGTCATAGCTTTATCACTGACTTCCCACTTGTGTAATGGATTTTTATTTGCTCTCCAGCTATGAAAATATCTTACACATGTCCACAAATTATGCAAATGGTACATTTCACCAGATTCCAATCATATTCATTTAATGAATTTTATAAGCAGTAAGCTTTGGATTCCAAAACTATGATTTAAGAATAACTTTGTTCCTAAGAAGACATTGATATTTATTTGTCAAATTATTTCAGGTGAGCTTGTTTCTATGTCATCAATTAAACGTATAATGTGTGGAATCCAAATATATTCTATGCCTGAAGATACAATTATTTCTTATGGAAAACGAGTAGCATCTTGATGTCCTCAAAGTTAGCATGGACTGCAGGTCAGTACAGAGGAAATAGCTGAAAAATTTTCAATCGTCTTCCTAGAAGTGTAAGAGCTGAACAGTTTGGCCCCTATTGACATCAACTCCATCATATTTATCACTCATCAGTCAATGCAAATCATTCCATTTGATATAAAGAAGTGGTTCATCACATTGGATACAGCAAAGGCTATGGGCCCTGATAGTGTTGGTGCTGAATAATTGTGTTCCAGGAATAGCTGTGCCTCTCAGACATGTTGCTACAAAACAGAGAACTACATGACTGGCACCTAAACAAGATTGAAGAAGTGGTCAAGGGTGTTCTTCACAAACTCTGGGCAAATCAGAGGCCAATCATTACAGCCTAGGACATTGTTGTAGGAGTTCCTCAAGGCAGTATCCTAAGGTGCGTCAGCAATGAACAGTTTTTTTCTGTTGTTAAGGTCAAAACTGGGGAAGATTGCTAATGCTTAC
This sequence comes from Stegostoma tigrinum, assembly GCF_030684315.1. Classification (NCBI taxonomy): domain Eukaryota; kingdom Metazoa; phylum Chordata; class Chondrichthyes; order Orectolobiformes; family Stegostomatidae; genus Stegostoma; species Stegostoma tigrinum. The sequence continues at coordinate 20,918,312 of NC_081386.1, read as the reverse complement.
ACAGGATTCTTTTCCAGCAATTCCTCTCAAAATGTGGGTGACCATGATTCATTAGCAGCAAGAAGCTGACATCCAAATAATGTTTGCGCCTCACAAGCACCAGTTAATGATCTTTCTCAGTAAAAGTGCATTCCACCAACTCACCCACATTCAATGGCAATACCATTAACAAAGCTCCCACCATTTGGGGGTATGGCGGCCACCGACGGACCTCTACAAAAAACTGGTCACTTTTCCACTCTAACCTCCACACAGTTATACATGCCAAGTTGATTACAAACTTAAGGCCAGGGCCTACATAATTCATTAAAACTAGCACAGCAGTTGCATTTGTATTCAATTTTTTAAAAAAGTAATAACACTTCCACGTCAAATAAAGATCCAGTTTGACCTGCCTCAGGCTGAGTCAGCTGCAGTGTAAGAAAGTGACCCAGCACCAGCTTCTCAAGGCTATTAAGAACGGGCAATAAAAGATTTGCCTTGCTAATATCTATCTCACAAATAAATAAATAAGAAGATATTTGCTTCAAAGAAGGGGAACAAAGAAAACAATGAGAAATAAAATTCAACTGAGCGAAATGTGATCATTCATGACTTGATGTGATACTGAAAAATGCAGATCATGCTGGTTATCACAGGAACCAGAAAAAGCCTCCTGTTGCTGTTCGTTATCCAGTGACTCATGTAATGAAATGTACTTGCAGACATTGGGCTCAATGTTCAGTTCTTACTGGAAACAAGAAGAGGTGCAATTTGAAAACTTCTGAACTGAGGTCTCCTTCTGGGCACCACACTTCAGGAAGGACAGCAGAATGGCTGCAGAATAGCCCACATGATTGAAGTTAGTCATCGCTAGAACCAGCTATGTGGACAGAGTGGAGAAGCTTGGGTATTCCTGTCTTAATTCAATACTGTAGGCCAAGTACTAGAAAGTGGGATGAGTGTGGGTCTAGAGTAGTTTGTTATTCATGCAGAATCAATGGGCTGAAAGGCCTGTTCTGTACTGTATGATTCTAGGATTCTTCTTTTGACAATAGAATGTTGAGTGGAGGTTTAATAAAGGTGTTCAAAATTAGGTGGGATCTAGACAAAGTACACGGGGAGATACCATTCCCATTGGTGGAAGGGTCACAAAGCAGAACACCCATGTAAAGGATTGGCAAAAGACTCAAACAGGGCATGAGGGGAAACCTTTCTACGTGCATTTCTGATTGAGATCTGGAATTCGTCATTTGAAATTGTGGCTTTTTTTCAAAAGACAACTGAATAATATCTGAAGAGAAAGGCTTAGCTGTGTTATGAGGAAAGGGTAAAAGAATGGGATTGCTGAGTTACTCTTGCAGAGAGCCATCAGAGACACTTTGGGCTGAATGGTCTTTTTGTAAATATCCAATGCTGAAACTATGACATTGGCCCCAGTGAAAAAGCATTTAAGAAGAACTTATTCAGGGCAAGATATTAAGCCTTCCACTCTTTTTCAAAACCCTGAAATGAATTGTCACCAGCAAGCTCTGTGCTCACATCTACTGCAATGAAACTGGATGAATGAAACATGTAATATTAGGATAATGGCGTATAGAAAAAATGTACCAGATATCCACAACCCAGATTATTCACCCCTTGTTTCTAGGACTTATTTGGCTTTAATTCATTTAGTGAAATACTTCTGTTATCACCTCTCAGTTCTATTCCCATTTGCTGTTTATTCATTTAAGTATTTGTCCCACATGCATTCACTTTAAAAGGAAATGAGTTGGACTCTTTTGGGTTCTGAATTTACATAATTCCAAAGCGATCCAAACAGTTGGAAGGGTTAGCAAAAACACAGGCTTTAGGCTTTGAGCAGGACAATAATTAATCAGAGTAGTTTGGCTAAAATACAGATGAAAGAATTAGTTAACTGTAAGTCTCTGGCGACATGCCGTCATCTCAAATTCCTGCTGAACTGAGTTTAGTTCACTTGATATAGAACTTAGACTAAAAAAGGAAATAGAAAATTGTAGACAGGAGACAAACTAACAAATAGTTGGATATTTCTGACATTTCTGTTTTATATTAAAGTATTTTGTTTGACTTTAGTGTGCAGAATTGGTGTTGGAGAATTATTGTGGTAGACAGTATAAAAAAAAACCAAATGAAGACTAGTGGAGGTCAGTAAATTAAGTTGCCTATTTAAATGAGAGAATGTGTAGAATGAGCGGTTGTACTTATATAACATCTTTAACCGGAAAAATCATCTCCAGGCATTTTACAGTTAGGAATCTGACACAAACCTATAGCAGGAAAGTACAAATTTCTGTTAGAAAGGTGTGTGGACTCTACAGTGTACACAGGCTGAGTACATTTCCACCAGTGGTAAACTGTAGAGGGTGAGGTAGGGAGTTAGAGCTTCAAGCACAGAATGTAAGGAAAGATGACAGGTTGAAGGAGATTGCCAAGGTAGGAATGAATGAGGTTTTATTGGAGTTTACAGATGAGGATGGGGATTATGTAGTCGATGTAGAAAGGGATACAGAATCAATGAAAACTGGCAAGGAAATAGGGAGTGGAGCTTGCATCAGTTTAGGCCCTTAGAGTTTATGTTTGACATTTAGAAATGGTTGGAAGATCATTGAATTTGGAGGCAACAAAACCAAGATTGAATTAGTTGGAATAGGATTTTAGGACCATTTCAATGGTAGAAATAAGCAGACTTTATTTATGGGTATAGTGCTTAAAGTTTAGTTTGGAGTCAAACAGAATACTGAGAATGAACTATGCTTAACAACATGTTGATATGTGTCAACTCAGAAATCACATGTTTCAAAGCAGATCATTAATTTCATCAACAGGTCATTAATGCTAGGGAGAAGAGGCATTTTTTTTCATTCTCATTTAAAGATGAATTTAATCCTAAAGTCACTGAATATGGTCAGTATAGGTTTGGCTGTGCTTGTCTACTTCAACCTTCGGAGTTCAGTAACTTCTTAGAGCATTCCTTTCCTTATCCCATAGTGTAAGTACTCATTTAAAAAATTAAAATTATAAAAACAAGTTTGTTAATGCATGTGTTGAACAAATGTTAAATAAAGGATTTGATATGCAGGTTATTTCTATTGCTGATCCCTTTAAAAGAATGATGGAATATTAGATTTGGGGAAAGCAAAATATTTCAAACCAATTAGTATCAGTTCAGGAATTCGTATGGGCTTTCTGACGAACCAAAAAGGAAATATCATCACTTGAGCTTTACATGAAGTGCATTTACACTTTTGCTGCTAAACCAACTTTGGAAATTGAAATAAAAGTCACTGAATCAGCATTAAAGTTTTAATGAACAGCCACAAACATTAAGGAGATATATTGGGAATTTCAAGTCCAAGTTTTCTGCCTCAGGAGACTAGAAATCCAGGAAAACTGAACATATTTTGGTATTCAAGTATTTTTCTTTCCTGAAATCTATTTAATTTTTCAGTGGGGAGCATGTCCTCGCCATGAACCATGAATCTAATAGCTTTTTATCTTTGAGTTGTACTTAAGTTACCTAATTAGGGTGAAGATTCCTTTGAAATTAAAGATGAAAGATTGTTTTAATGATATAACTAGGAATGAGACTGAAGATTAACTGAGATTGGAGATGAAAGATTTTCAAGGTAGCTTCCTAGATTTGTATCATTACCCTATAACATGACAGTTGTCTGCTGGGCTTACTGTATACTCACAGATTTTTGGCAACAAGGTTCCATAATTAATAATTTATTAGTGCACTGGATGCTAGCAGTTTGGAGAGAAATGTATTTAATTGGTGCATCCAGTCCGACACACAACCGAAGCATGCTAAATAAGAATAAAATCTGCTAACGAATGCTTTTCATTTCCTTTCATGATATTGTTCTGTACCGTATCCTTGTCTAATACAATCAGAATACCCTGCAGAACTTAATGTGGCATTTTCTGTTCATGGCAAATGCTGAGTACCTTGTGGAAAACCTTAGTAAGATTCAAGTAGTCTATTCTTGAGTACTGTTTCCATCAGCCATGCGGAGAAGCAAGACATGGCAAATCACTATCTCCCTGACATTCGAGTTGGCAAGGAAATCTAAGAATTTGAAAATTCTGTTCATATATTTAATGAGATTTTTTGCTTTCGACTTGCTGGAATCCCCAAATATCCTCCTTGGCACCATTTATCAAAGTTGACAATTTTTCTATTAATTTAGAAATTCAGTGTGGCTTTCCAATTCTGTAAATCCACTTTTTGTACTCAACAGTGATGCTCTCTGCAATTGACCTCTCCTTCTTCTGTTTGATTTAATATTCTTGATATTGAACTGAATGATGTGACTGGCACAAGCAAATTAAACAGTCACATTTTGCTAAATATTGACAGCCTTCCTGTGGCATATGGTAATATCCTTTAGATTGTTTCCTATTGCATTCAGTTTGTATGACTGGGAGCCTGCAGTCTGCATCTTAAGGTATGAAAAATGATCCACATCCTTGGCTAACCGAGAAAGGGAGTACTTGAGGATCAGGAACACAGACCTGAGACTATTGCAAAGCATTAGAATAACATCACAAGTGGTGACTTTGCAAGATCATCCAAATGAGTTGGGAAGAAAGGTTATGCAAAAGCAGAACGCTTCTCAGGCCAACGTGCCAGTATCAAGGCATTGATCACTCAAAACCAGCTCCTCTGCATGAGACACCTCATTCATTTGCCGGATAGCAGACTCTCAGAACCAACTGCCCCCCTCTAAGAGAGCATTGTTGCAGTAGCCTCCCAGGAGAACAGCAGAAACACTTTAGAAATGTCCTTTAAAGCATCCACAAAGGGATCAACATCCCTGCTGATTTTGTAGGAGGCTTTGGCTTATGACTGACCAAAATGAAGAGGGCTTATTTTGGGACCACCCCCAATATATCAGAACGTGCCAAGGTGCATTTGAGTTGTCTAAGGGACCACAGAAGCCTCCGAACGACCCATATACTTGATCCTTCCAGCATCACATGCTGCAGATATTGCAAAATCTGCAGATCATGCAGTGAACTGCTCCGCCATCTCAGGACCTATTGAACTGGATCCGCCTTGTGGATACATTGGCTACAAGAGCAGGTCAAAAGCTAAGAATTGTGGGTTAAGTATCTCACCTCCTGACTTCTGAAAGCCTGGTCATCATTTAGGAGGCATGTCAAGACGGTGATGGAATAGTCCCCATTTGCCTGGTTGGCACAGCTCCAACAACACCCAATAAGTTGACGTCTTTCAGTACAAAGCAACCTGCTAGATACATGTGCCATCTACCAACTTCAGCACTCACTTCTCACTCCCCAAAGTGGCAGCACTGTATACCATCACAATGTTGCATTGTAGTAACTTACTGACACTCTGTCAACAGCACCTTCCAAATACATGACCTCTTGCAGCTTAGAAGGACAAGCGCAACTAATACATAAGAAAACCAGCATCTACAAGTTGCTCTCCAAGCAACATACCATTTCTGACTATTGGAATTATATCACCACTCCTTTCACAAAGTCACTATGAAGGACTTGCCTTCTCAACTTCTCCCTTCACCTGAGGTGACCCACAGGTTAAACTAACACCAGTCATCTCTCTCTGTCTCTGAGAGAGCAGCCCTGCCGTCTAGTAAGACTATGGTAGCTTTGCCATTTATCTTTTTGTATCTTTTTACACTGTGGGCATACCTGCACCACACAAACTGCAAAGGTTCAGGAAGGGGCCTTATCACCAGCTTTGCCAGGGCATGTAGAAATCGGGCATAAATACTGGCCTAGCCAGCATCGCCCACTTCCTGTGAAATATTTTTTAAAAGTCAGCTATCCTGACGGCTTGTCTGTGAAGAAGAGAAGATCAGTTTCAGTTAGAAATAAAAAGAGAACGTGCTGGAGCAACTCAGCAGGTCTGGTAGCACCTGTGGAGAGAGAAACAGGATAAGTATTTTGACTCTGATGTTAGAGTCATTCTGGACACAACATTAACTCTGTCTGCCTTCACAGATGCTGCCAGACCTGCTGAGTTTCACCAGCATTTCCTCTGCTTATTTCAGATTTCCAACATTCACAGTATTTTGCTTTTATTCGACTGGAAGTCTGGGCCAGAAACATCAACTTTCCTGCTCCTCTGATGCTGCTTGGCCTGCTATGTTCATCCAGCTCTACAGCTTGTTATCTATGTAAAAGCAGTGCTTCTTTTGGTTTATTCTGTACTTCCTTCATACAAAACCCACAATGTTTATTGGTTTGCATAGCAGGCAATTATTGCTGGAAATAATGACTTTATTTTTCTAACTCTCACAGATGTAGGGGAAAATGAAACTTACAGCAAATATGTATTTTCACAGTGTCATGATCTTGAAAGAAACATTTGCTGTTGGTTATGTCTGAAACTTATAAAGCCTTTAACCTAATAGGAACAATTCTTTGTCATGGTTGTGTTGCTGTTAAGAAAACAAAACTATAAGCATGTTACAATTTTTATCAATGTGTTATATTTTGTTGATCTAACGTTCTTTGGATATCATCATCGTGTGAGAAGTGATGTAGAGCCACACAGTACAGATCCCAGGCTTGGTAACTAGCTTTTGCTCCATGAACTGATCTCAGTTTTGGCAGCGACTTGCGTGGCTAGAAATGAGGGCAGTATCCCTGGGCTAAGGAGGGATAGAAATTAAACATGGTTTTGGATTTGTTGTAACATTTCTCCAGAGCAATCCACACTCAATGGACCCTTCCACTCTGTGCCCACCAGCCAGTGACTTCTTGTTCTTGAGTGAAGAAAGCAGAAACTGCTGAGTGCAGAATAAAACCGTGCCAAAGTTTAGATTTGCTTGTGAAGAGGAGTACCTAAGTTGGAATATTACACAGCTTCTGTCTCTTGCAGAATCAAAACACAGAAAGAATTGGTGCCTTCAGGCAAACACATTCTTGCAAACTTTAAACATGCCAATGCAATAATGGAAGCTGTGCGCGCATAGAAAATGGACTAATAGGATAAGACAAATTACCAGTTGCCAAACACATCCAGAGAACAACCAGAGTTTTCAGAAGTGCAACTATTGACTGTAAACACAAAATAGGATATACTGAGGCTTGGACCGAAGACATGGTGAACTGCTGGAGCCTACGTACATTTCTTTGTGTCAAAAGTTCCATTAACAACCTAAATTGCACCCAATCTCTGAATGTCATTAGTAATATTGTCAGACCAAATTCCAGCCAGCACCAATCATTTTCAAAACACTGATGAAAAGACAAATGAGGCTACCTTTTAATCAATTCTGTGTACAAGAATACTAAGATTTGTTCTTTTGGCTGATAACATTGTGCTTGTTACAGTAAAAATAATTGCTCATTAGCAAAGTGCTAGCTAAGTCTTGCAGGAATCATTCATTACACTGCTAACTCTATTAATTTCCAGTTTAGCAATGATTCTTCTGCCTCCTGTCTTGTTTTTCCTCACATTCTTTGTCTTTTCCTGAACTGAGATTCCAAAACTTAGGGCATTAGTTTCAAAATGTTGTGTGCAGGAAAGGTTTTCTTTCCCATATCTATTTTGCAAAGACAATGTTCCAGCAGTGCAACCACCATAGAGGTATCATACGTCTGAATCTTATTAATTGCTCACATCACTGCAAGGCACGGTGAACACGGACCTCTTTGTGTTCAAGGTGCTGTGCCTGTGATGTTTAGTTGGAAGACCATTAAAAGTATGAAATAATTTAGTGAGTTTCTCGCATGGGAAAGAAACAGCTGGACTACTAAATGCAAACAATGCTACTTGGTTGCAACTGTTAGTAAGTATCCATTGGAAAATTTACTTAACAATACAAAAAGGTGTAAAATCAATGAGTCACCGAACCACAGGTTTTCTGAAACAAGGCAACAAACTGAGGTTGGAAGTAAAATAGCAGGAAATGCCTTATTTTCTGATATAAACGTTAAGCTTGACAGAGTTGTTGATGAAGTTCTGATTGATTAAAAATTAAGATATGTGCTTTCTTTTTAAAATTCAGTAGGAAATGGTGATTTACATCAAGAGATTTCAAAAGGTTGGCTTTTACATAGATAGACAGCTTAAATTTAGGGGAACATCCAAACTGTATATCTTGTCCGTACTGAGGTAAGCCTTAACGAAAAGCTACACCAGCGTATGATAATGCTAAAGTCTTTAGCCTTTTCAATATCCAAACAAATTTCCTGTCTACAGAATCTTCATTTCTGCTGCTACGTTTTTACATCAGATTTTTTTTCATTCTAAATACATTGCCCTCGTTTGCCCTAGGGGTACGTCATTCGGGACTGAGATGAGGAAAAATTTCTTAACTCAGTTATGAACCTGTGGAATTCTCTCCCACATGAAGCTGTTGGGGCCAGTTCATTAGATACATTCAGGAGGGAGCTGGGCATGGCCCTTGTAGATACATAGATCAAGGGGTACAGGAAGAGGGTGGGAATGGGATACTGAGATTGCCATGATCATATTGAATGGTGGTGCATCCCTCATGTCTTTTTCAAATCTCTGTCCTGCTGCCTTAAAAACATGTCCCCTAGTCTTGAAATCCCTAACCCTAAGGAAAAGACATCTGTTATTCACCTTTATCTATGCCACTCGGGCTTTTATAAAGCTCTAGAAGGTCACCCCTCAACCTCCTACACGCCAGTGAAAAGAGGTCCCAGCCTAGCCAGCCTCTCCTTATAAGTCAAACCCTCCATCCCCAGCAACATCCTGGTAAATCTTTTGTGAACCCTCTCTAGCTTAATGATATCCTTCCTATAATACGGCAACCAGAACTGGATGTAGTACTCCAGAAGAGGCCTCACCAATGCCCAGTACAACCTCAACGTGACATCCCAACTCCTATACTTAAAGGTCTGAGCAATGAAGGCACAGTGACATTTTTTAAGCTGTTAATGGGCCTGCCTTTTTTATTCCCTACTCCCAGAGGTGCTCTCACGCACCATAGAGTAACTTCCCACCCACCAAAATCACTGATATTTTTATTGCCTTTTTCACTTTTATTAAAATCTGCCAACTACCACCAGTGATCATCCATGTAGCCAATTAAATATTCACAAGCAAAGCCCACTGTGGAAACCATGAAAAGTGAGGGGGGTGTGGGGATAGAGGGAAGGGATAAGTCAAAAACGAGTTAGGAGGGGGAAATAAAGCACTTAGCCCTGTGGCGCCCATCTCTCTCTAAACACCACAAGAGCTCCTTCTCCAAGAATATCAACATAACCATGGCAGAGAGTGGGTCTGCCTTTTTTCCTTAATTAACCTATTTTTCCTAATCAACCTGTTCAGAGATGTAATTACACATCTCTGGAGCAGGTGCAACATGAACCTGGGTTTCCTGATCAAGAGGCAGGGACACTACCACTGTGACACAAGAGGGCCCCAGTTTCTGCCTGTTTTTTTTCCCTATTTTCTCGCCTACCTTTGCTGTACATATTACCCCTCCCAAATAAGGGTGTGTGTTATCGCACCTTTTGAACTTCCAATTGAGCCCTTAGCCTCAGCAGTTTAATTTTTGTTGTTTTGTATCAGCAAGTTCAGAAGGTGCACTTAGTTTTTTGTTGTATTTAACCTGTTTTCCTAATCAACCAGTTCAGGTGTTATTACACACCTCTGGAACAGGTGGGACTTAAACCTGGGCCTCCAGGTCTAGGGATAGGTACACTAACACTGTGCCATCAGAAGGCCGTAAAGGGTCTGCCTTATAAAGGTCAGTGCCTGTTAGCAAAGACATTCATGCAAAACAAGCTCCACAAGGAAGTTAATTAGTGATTCGCTATTGGCCTTGTAGGGGTTACTGCATCTAACAATGCTGTCAATGAATGATGGTTGACTGCTGGAGTAATATCTAAAGATATTACTTTTGTGAAATACATATAGATGAGTGCTGACTGTGTATCAATATCTTGGGACCATCCCTGTGGTGGGTTTGATGGGGGCATTTAAGCAGGCAGTTGGGCGTTTCTACCCTAGTTAAGTCCATAATTGGGAAGGCCCATGGACAGCCTTCCCACCCCACAGCCAATTGAGGGCATTAAGTAGGAAATAAATGCCCATCAAGGAGTTCATGCTAACCGTGATGGCATTATTGTAAGAGCAGGCAGGAAGCTCGCTATTGCAGGGGCACATAGCTCCCTACAGCCTTTCAGCCCCTGATCAAGGGAACGGGCATCAGGAAGAGGGACTCACTCTTTGCTCTTACTGTTGACCCTTGCTCCACAACTTCCTATCCTTCCGATAACCCCTAACCCACGAACCACCTTTCCTGACAACACGCATATCTGCTGTGGGACCAATAACAGTCCTGGGTGTCATAGCAATGGTGGCCTCCATCTCACTGGTGGTGCTGCCATTTAAAATTCTCCTTTCAAATGAACCAGCAGCTCTCAGTTGGCTGGACCTCCATTCTTCGGGTCTTTGATCGAAGGAGAGGGCCCTGGAGAAGGCCTGATCTCTGGTAAATGAGCTTGATATCTAACATGTTTAGATAAAGAAATGAATGGTATTCACTTTCGCTCGGGTCAGAGGGAAGAGAGTTGATGTTTTCACACTTCACTGGCACAACATCTGCCAATGGTTTTAGGGATGCCAGCATTCGATCATGAAGGCATCCATCCTGGACGGTTTGTATATCAGAAATAAAATCAGAACGTTGCCTTCAAAATTTTCCAGATTTAACAAACAAAGCAAATTAAAACTGGGTTAAAAAAATTTCTTCAAACCTGTTTATGTTAAAGTTCCAGTTTCAACAAACATCATGTGATAATGCTTGTAAAGTAGATCAAAACATAAACTACAAAGCCATTTTTGGTGAGACACTTTCGACATATTTCCTTAATTAACTCATCACTTAAGTGCCATCTAAAATTAGTCCAATGTGCTTCACTAAACATTGTATTTATATAACCTCTACAGTGAAATAAACTTTCAAGGTAGGATTAAATTAATGCCAGCAGATGTGGATAAAATATAACCGATCAAACCCTAAGCACTGCTATTTTGAAGTCACTCATAATAATTAATACTGCTTTTAGAAAAAAAGTCTGCTGCTTACCTCCGATGTCACTGGTCAAATGCCAGAAAATGTAAAGGCAAGTACATGTCTGCCCTCCATCACCAAAAACTTGTCTAGTGGTTATGGTATTAGAATGGAAAATCTAAGGTTTGGTTCCAGCATCCAGAAACATGTGTTCAAATTGCTTCAAGCCACTTTGGAATTTAAGTTCAAGATTTAACCCCAAGATCGCTCTGTACATCAATGGTGTTTAGGGTCCTGCCATTCACTGTATACTTCTCCTTAACATTTGATCTCCCAGCACCTCACACTTAGATGGACTAAACTCCATCTGCCATTTCTCTGACCATATTTGCAACTGATCTAGATCCTGCTGTATCCTTTAGCAACCTTCTATGTTGTCCACAACCCTATATATCACAATCCGCAGAGGTGCCAGTATGGATCCCTGTGGAATACCGCTAGCCCCTGACCTGCAGCCTGATAAACACCCTTTGACCACTGTAGGGGAGCCAATTCAGAATCCGTGCAGCCAAGTCACCGTGGATCCCATGCACTTAATCTTCTGGATAAGCCTACCATGGACACCTTGTCAAAAGCCTAAAATTCCTGTTAAACTATATCCACTGTTCTACCCTCATCGATCACCTTCATCACCTCCTCAAAAAATTCAATCAAATTAGTAAGACATGGGCCACCCTGCACAAAGTCATGCTGACTATCCCTAATTAGGCCATGCTTTGCTGTATTTAACATTATGCCTTCTAAAAAACAACGCAGATCTATCGTTTTTCAGTCAAAATGGATAACCTCACACTTACTTATATTAAAATCTACCTGCTACGGCTTTGTCCATTCATCTAATCTACCAATATCCTGTTGTAATTTTATGCTATTGTCAACACTGTCCACAATGCTACCCAGCATTGTTTCATCTGCAAATCTGGATATTTGATTTTTTTATGCCAATATCCAAATCGTTAATGAATATTGTGAATAATTGAGGCCCCCAACACAGATACCTTCAGGATACTACTAGTCATATTCTGCCAATTTGAAGACTTACCCTTTAATTCATGCTACTCAAACAATTCCTGTGCATGTCAATAATTTGTCCTGAATTCAGTGGGTTTCCACTTTAGCTAATAATCTCTTGTGTGGCACTTTATCAGCATCTTCTCGAAGTCCATATAAACAACATCCATTGACTTACCTTTGTCCGCCACCTAAACTCCATGAATTCATGTTGACGCTTCCCGACTAAATGAAATTTTGTAAGGTGATCGATTAACACATTCTTGATTATAACCTCTAACAATTTTCCCACTGCTGATGTCAGGCTAACTTGTATGTAATTCCCTGGTTTCAACTCTGTCACCCTTCTTAAAGAGTGGCAAGTCACGAACAAATTTCCTATCCAGAGATATAACTCCTGAATCCAGAGAATTCTGAAAGATTATGGTTTGAGTGTCAGCAATGTATTCTCCTACCTTCTTTAACACCTTGGATGGAAACCATCAGATCCTGGGGATTTTTCACTCTTCAGCTCCATTAATTTCTCTAATATTGATAATTTACTTGTAATTTTATTTAGACCTCTTCTTGATCTTCCCTTAATTTCTTTAGACTTTCTGGAAGGCTATTCTCTTTTCCTGTAGTGAATACTGAAGGAAAATAATTGTTCAGCATTTCATTCATTTTCCCATGGCTTTCAGTAGGCCAATAACTACTTTAAATCAGCTGCTTTCCCTTTACATAACAAGAAGATCTCTTCTACATCTCTTGTATATTTCCTTTCAAAATTCTTTAAAGCGACTCTCAGAAACTGCTTTGGGTCCTTTGTTGGTCTTTGTTTTTGTACCATTCTGTGGGATCTGTACTATTCCTTCTGTTTTTAAAGCCCTTTCTTTTAATTTTATGCTGTCCCTTATCTCCTTCGCTGTCCATGGCAGTTTCTTTTGTGAGGTGGAGCTTTTCATTCTCATGGGTACAAACTGCTTTTGAATAGCATTAAATGTTTCTTTGAACACGCTCTACTGTTCCTAGGCTGTTTTACATATTATTTGGTTTGATTGATTATTGTCATACGTACCTCGGTACAATGAAAAGTTTTGTTTTGCGTACAGTACAGGCAGATCACACCTCACAAAGTGCATCAGGGCAACAGAATACAACAAGGAATACAAGATCCCGGGAGAGATGGTGCAGAGAGATTCAGATCAACATTAAATTTAAAATTTGAGAGGTCCGCTTAAAGGTCTAATACCAGCAGGGAAGAAGCTGTTCTTGAACTTATTCATATGTGTATACAGAGATTTATATCTTCTGCCCAATGGAAGAGAGTGAAAGAGAATATAAATCAAGGTGGGAAGGGTCTTTGATTAAGTTGGTTGCTTTCTGAGGCAGCGGGAAGTATAGATGGAGTCAATGGATTGAAGGCTGGTTTGCATGATGGACTGGGCTGTGTTCATAACTCTCTGCAGTCTTGAGAACAACAGTTGTCAAACCAAACTGTGATGCATCCAGATAGAATATTTTCTATGGTGCATCTGTAAAATTGGTAAGTGTTCTCGTGGATATGCTAAATTTCCTTAGCCACCTGAGAAAATAGACATTGTCATACTTTTCTTGACGTGGGTGGATTAGGACAGACTGTTGGTAATCATCCCTCCCGGGATCTTGATACCCTCAACTATCTCTACCTCAGCACCATTGATGCAAACAGGGGCATGCCCTCCACTCCGCTTCCTGAAGTCAATGACCAGCTCCTTTGTTTTGCTGATGTTGATGGAGAAATTGCTGTCTTTATGCCATGCTGCTAAGCACTTCTTTATATTCTGTCTTGTCATTGCTTGAGAGCCACCTCTCCAACAGCGGCGTTGTCAGCAAACTTGTGAATGGAGTTGGGGTGGAAATTGGCCACACAGTCATGAGTGTATAAGGAGTACAGCAGGGGGCTTAGTATGCAGTCTTGGGGGGGCCCTGATGTTGGGAATGATGGTGGAGAAGGTGTTGTTGCCTATTCTTACTGATTGCAGTCTATGGGTCAGGAAGTCGAGGATCCAGTTACAGAGCAGGGAGCCATGACCTCGGTCTCAGAGTTTAGAGATGAATTTGTTTCGAATTATGGTGTTGAAGGTGGTCTTCTTGAAGCAAGTGGGGACTTCAGTTCGTAGTAAGGCGAGGTTAAAGATGTCGGTGAACACTCCTGCCAGCCGGTCCACACAGGATCTGAGTGCATGGCAGGGGATTCCATCTGAGCCAGTTGCTTTCCATGGGCTCACTTTCAAGAAGGCTGATCTCATATCTGCAGCAGTGAATCTGGGTACAGGTGCTGTTGGAATGGGTGACATCATTTCACGGACCTTCTGTTCAAAGTGTCATCAGAGCTTTCGAGTTTACTGTTGACAGTCTCTGCTTCATCCCATTAAAATCTGCTTCACTTGAATCCAAAAATCTAAACTCTGAACTTTGCTTATCTCTTACAAAGGCTACATGAAACTCAATCGCATTGTGTTCACTATTTAACAAATACCCACAAACAAATAGATCTCTAATTAAATCAAGCTCATTGCTCATTACTAGGTTCAATATTACTGATCCCCTTGTTACATCCGAAGACATATTGACATAGGAAACTATTCTGGACACACTCTTCACAATTCTTCTGGCTGATGCTTGATTATGTTAAGATTAAAATCCCCCATTAATATTACTCTTCCTTTGCTGAATAGTTGTCTAATTTCAGCACTTATACAATCTAGCATTTCTGAGCTGCTACCATTTAGTCTATTTATGACACATATTGTGGTGTTAGTTCCTTTTATGGTGCTTTGGTTCCACCCAAACGGTCTCCATTGGATGCTTTCCCCTCATTACATCCTCCCTCATCCTGGATGTGATTCTGTCTCTAATCAGTAATGCTGCTACACCCCCTCTCTATCCCTTCTATAAACTTTATAGCCTGGTGGGTTTAGTTTCCAGTCTTGACCATCCTGTAGCTATGAATCCATAATGGCTATAATATCACAGTTTCCAATTTAAATGGTGTGACCTTTTATGATTATTAAATTTCTAAAGCAGAGCTTGGCAAATAACTTTTGGATTTAGACCTTTGGATTTATTCCTCATATTCTCAGGAATACGAGAGAGATTTCCTGGCCTAAGAATAATCTATGATAAATATCTAGAAGTCATCAAAAACAACTACACATGCTTCATAGACTATGAAAAAATTCAATCATCTTCAGCACAAAAGTTATTAAATATTTTTCTAAAATGTGACAGTAACAGGACAGATGTGCAATTAATCTAGAGACTATACTGGGACCAAATAAAGGAAGGAAAATCAGGCATTTGTCAAGTGAAGAGAGGAATATGTCAAAGCTGTGTACAGTTATGGACCAGACTAAACCCCCTCAGAATATTTGAAGAAGATAACCTAGACCCGAATATTTTTTTTAAAGGCAAATGTAAGGTAATGTGCTCTGGATGCAATTCAATTGACCAAATTACCAGGCTTGAAGCAAAATACACTTTATCCTTACACTATAGGTAAAATACAAACAGAAGAAAGAAGAATTGGGATAACTTAACTCTATTGGAAAACTTAACAGAAATGTTTTAACAGATTGTTAAACTACCAAACAGCAACTGCTCCAACATAGTAACATTCCATAAACACACCTTTGGCAAAGCCAGATTCATATACAACTCTGTGATAATGGGAACTGCAGATGCTGGAGAATCCAAGATAACAAGGTGTGGAGCTGGATGAACACAGCAGGCCCAGCAGCATCTCAGGAGCACTAAAGCTGACATTTCAGGCCTAGACCCTTCATCAGAGGTCTAGGCCCGAAACGTCAGCTTTTGCGCTCCTGAGATGCTGCTTGGCCTGCTGTGTTCATCCAGCTCCACACCTTGTTATCTTCATATACAACTCTAGCAGCAGGAAGAGACCCCCAGCTTTTAGCTGTAACAGAGAAAGGAATAAGAGCTTCCACATCAGCTTCAAGATCCAAGAAACTGCTGCAAGTTTAACTAACATCCTGGTTCTATAGGAGCTTGACCCCACCCCTTCATGCTGCTTCTATTGTTCCAACCAAAAAAAACTCCAAGGCCTCACAAGCTGTTTACTTTGTTGGCTTAAAACACACTGCTTGGTACCTCTTTCCCAACCACTCCATTTTAAAAAAGGGACAAAATACACCTCTTAAAACCATAATATCATCATTGTACTGTTGTCAAAACTATTCAGTCTGTACACACACTCCTTATTCTCTAAATAATGGTTTTATTTTCAGGAGTACAAATTGCAGGCAAGAACAGAATAAATTTGTGCTATGCTGACGACACAGCGTTCCTTGCAGAATCCAAAAAGTCTTCACAAAATATCATAGGTCAACAAAAATCCAGAAGTTTAGAATACAGATTAAGTGCAAACACCAAAATACAAATGAAAATTGTAATTATAATTAATTCATTAGGAGAAACTAGTGTGCAGATTGAGCTTGATGGTGCCAAACTGGAATTAGTGGATTAAGTTTGTCTTTTCATGACAACTGATAACAGAACACGACAGATGTAATGCAGCAGTCAAAAGTAATTTGTGAAGATGATGTGTATGTTAACAACAAGAAAACTCAAGGCTTTAACAAGGAAAATAACTCATGCTACATTCTATCCACTTTCCCATTTGCCTCAGAAAAGTGGAAAATAAGTAAAAATCTGTAGACAAAAATGGAAGCCCTTGAAATGTATATTTTAATACCTACACTAAAAAAAACATCAATTTTCAGATGGTGACATTGAGTCATGGAGTTGTACAGCATGGATACAGATCCCTTTGGTCCAACTCGTCCATGCCGACCAGATATTCTAAATTAAGCTAGTCCCATTTGCCAGCATTTGGCCCATATCCCTCTAAACCCTTCCTATTCATATACCCATCCAGATGCTTTCTAAGTGTTGTAATTGTACCAGCCTCCACCACTTCATCTGGCAACTCATTCCATACACGCACCACCCTCTGTGTGAAAATGTTGCCCCTCAGGCCGCTTTTAAATCTTTCCCCTCTCATCTTAAAACTATGCCCTCTAGTTTTGGATTTCCCCACCCCAGGGAAAAGACCTTGTCTATCCACCCTGTCCATGCCCCTCATGATTTTAGAAAACTCTAATAAGGTCACCCGTCAGCCTCTGACACTCCACGATAAATAGCCCCAGCCTATTCAGCCTCGCCCTATAGCTCAAACCCTCCAACCCTGGCAATGCCCTTGTAAATCTTTTCTGAACCCTTTCAAGTTTCACAACATCCTTCCTATTCAGAAGATCTTCTCTGAACACTAGCAGGATGTTATGAATTGCACACAGTATTTCAATAGTGGCTTAACCAATGACCTATGCAGCTGCAACATGACCTCCCAACTCCTATACTCAATGCACTGAGCAATAAAGGCAAGTGTACCAAACATCGCCTTCACTGTGTTATCCACCTGTAATTCCACTTTCAAGGAACTACGAACCTATACTCCAAGGTTGTTTTGTTCAGCAATATTCACCAGGACCTTACCATTAAGTGTATAAGTCCTATCCTGATTTGCCTTTCCAAAATGTGGCACCTCACATTGATCTAAAATTAAACATCTGCCACTCCGCGGCCCATTGACCCATCTAATCAAGATCCCGCTGTGCTCTGCGATAACCATCTTCGCTGCCCTCTACATCTCTAATTTTAGTGTCCTCTGCAAACTTACTAATCATACCTGCTGAGTTCTTATCCAAATCATTTATATAAATGACAAAAAGCAGTGTATCCATCACTGATCCTTGTGGCACACTGCTTGTCACAGGCCCCCAGTCTGAAAAGCAACCGTCCACTACCAGCTTCTGTCTTCTGCCTTTGAGCCAGTTCTGTATCCAAATAGCTAGTTGACCTTGTATTCAAAGAACTCTAAAACGTTACGTCCAATAAAGAAAGTGTCAGTTTTTTGGCTATTTGATCAATACCCAAGAGCTACAGACATCTCTTCCAGAAGACAAAGTGAGGAGCAGATATAAAAGAGGTGTAATTGGATGATGGATGTCACAGAGCACTTGTGGGTGATGAGTGGGCGAGTTAGGATGGCACAGGAACCATGTGATGTACCTCTGTAGTGTTTCAACCAACATTCAACATGGAGACTCTTAGGGGCTCAAACAAAGCAAATATTCTACCATGTGCATGTGGGAGTGAGGTTCAAGGGAGACTGTTCAACACGCCAAGATTTCTTTACATTGTTACACATTTTGCAGTTCACTGTTTGGCTGTAAATATGACAATTACAGTATCGATGTCTCATTAAAAGGCTGAAGCAGTTTCCCAGCTTAGATAATCACTTTCCATTCGAAGACTAATCAAGCTCATGCTGTGCCCATGGCTATTGAAAATACAAACAGGCTCCCATTTACAGCAAATATCTCCTGGAAACATTAACAGGTTTCTACTTTTATATGCATTCTCGTAGTTATGTCTCTTCATGTAACTAAATGGATATTGTCTCCTCTCAGTCTGATATTGCTGTTTGTGAACCTTCTCTGTAGCTCTGTTCTATTAGCCTAATGCATTTTGTACAGTATGACCTGCCTGCACTGCACGCAAAACAAAAGTTTTCACTGTGCCAGGCACATGTGAAATAATAAATCAAGTCAAAAATGGCTGTGCAGCTCTGAATTATGCCTACATGAAAAGCTTCTGTTTTAGTCTTTAAAGCCTCAAACAAGTGTCGGCCTACACCAATCTGGCAGCCTGCCAAGATGTATGTACTACTTACATGTCTTTCTATATATCTGCCAAGTTATCTGGCTAGTTTCTGTAACTGTGGACACCCACAGCTGGATGCCCTAGAGCAGCTCCCCTGACAGCAGCAGCAGCAACATTTTCAGGATCTTTTCTCCACCAATAATTTGTTGTCTAGTTGTTGTGTCAAGTTGGTTCGGTGGTAGCAAGTTTGTCTCAGAATTGGTGATGTTTCTCTTCAAAACTCAGCCAAGAACTTGAAAACACTATCTATGTTAAGATCTCAGTACATCACTGAAGTGTGCCATGTTAGTCAAGGTGTTATTTTTGTGATGCAATGTTTGGATAAGGTGGACATCAAAGATCCAGTGACTTTGCAACATTACTGCAATTCATTTGGCCAAAGTCAAAATTACCCCAAGCCAGTTACACTGACTGCTTATGTTAGTAAGACATAAGGACACACGGAGCTATGAACAATACTTAATACTTTTGACTCCAATTAGGAACTGAAAAGAGCTGCTAAAAGAGGCAGTCCCCCTTAACCAGTTAAAATTGTGAAGCTGCTTGTGTAGCATCAGAATATTACAAAAACACATTACTATCTGCACAAAGCAAAGATGAAAACCGTTCTTAAGATTGCCTCACTTCACCCAGTGTGATTTGGCAGTAATTGCTTTATGCTACGTTTTACTCACAGGGATGTGGGGAAACTGGAGAAATGGCTCCTCCTGACTGATGACTTCACCACTGCCAACCCTTTGTAATTAGGCCGGAAAAAAAATCTACCTTAAAATCTTTATTTACAGCGCATCATCTTCTGCAATGATAAATATATATTCAGTAGGAAACCCTTGCAAAAGTTGGTGCACTGAGTGCTTATTTTCTATAATGTGACTCTTCTAATTGGGCTAAGTAAAGCCATTGCTGGACAAAGATCAACTTAAATAAACCATCAAAAAAGAGTTCTAATTAAAAAGGGCACTGCCTTTTTAATGATGAATATAAATTAATGGATACCATATTTACAAAATGCTTTCATTATGTTTAGTTGTTCGGTTGATGTGGAATTTCTAAAAACAAATGTTGTAGGGCTATATAAATATCTCACTGGATCAGTAAAACATGGCATTAGTCACTGTTCAAAGGCTCAGTCATGGACACTACTCAATTTCTGTTCGCACTCACTTGAATCTCCATCAGCATATGCTCTTCCTGTTCGTTCACTACATCTGGCAGCATCTGTGAAGATAGAAATTGAGTTAATGTTCTGAGTCTGGTATGAAAAACCTATTTTCCAATACCTTTCAGTTCCAAAAAAGAGTCAAACTAGACTCAAAATGTTCACTCTGTTTCTCTCACCACAGATGCTGCTAGACCTGCTGAATTCCTCCAGCATTCCCTGTGTTTTGTTTCAGGTTTCCAGCATCTGCAGTATTTTGCTTTCTTTTTTTATTAATAACTGACTTATTACAAATCAATAGTTTTTTTCCAAAATTAACCAAAGGTACAATGAACATGGACATAGTACTTAGCATAGATTGTTTTTAATATTGGTCAAACATGCTTCCTAACATCCTGAGGTGGTGGTAGGTCATCTTTATGAACCATTTCAGTCCACATACTGAGAGGCAGGATTTTGACTGAGTGACAATGACAAACAGCAATGTACATGCAAGCCATGATGGTAGGCTACGAAGAAGCAACAAAACACTGCCCTTATGTTTCTAGTAGAGATTATGGATTTGGAAGGCGCAGTCAAAGAAGTCCTGGTTCATTGTATCTTGTAGTCCATGGAGCAATGAGTCAATGTTTAAGCTGGCGGATGAAACGTGGCTTTCACAAGATATCCACAACTCTTGGCCATTTATCGGTATTCTAGCACTGTTTGACACTCCAATATCCCACAAAACTTCAGATCGAATTTGTCAGTTCTTGGTTTGAACAAAAAATAAGTGACTTTCAACTTCAGAGTAAACAGTAATAACAAAGATTTTATTTAATTAATTTATAACTGATAACCAAATAATGAAAAGCAGGAAGCATCGTGGCCCTGAGTTTCTGTCCTGGGTGAGGTGACAGAAGCAGGAGAAATTCCCAGTGTGCCAACTCAATCTTTAAAAGTGGCTGGCAGCATGTCTGACTTTCAGTCTAGAGAGAGGTCTGGTGTGGATTGACAGTCAACTTGGGTGACTTGGAGCTTTATAAGAAGCTGCCAGCTCCTGAAGTGACCAGGAGAGACAGCCTGCCTAACGAGGCAACACTGTAATCAAGACTTAAAAATGAAGATGGAAACATAAACATCGCCTGCTCATTTACACACACACACACCATGCCCCATTCGTGCCACCCCATGTTGTCTACCCATCCCCATAGCCCCTCATACTCCCTGTGCCACTATACATCACTAATCATCCCATGATAATCTTCAGTTCTTACATCAACTCATTCCTCCCCACGTAGCACCCTTCCTTACCTTGCCACGCCAACACTCAGTACCCTCACAAGGCTTGCTGACCATGCCTGCAATCCTTTGTGGTAGTTTGGAAGATATCTTGCTGGAAGTTTATCTTTCAGAGAAAACTAGTCATGACCCCAAATTAAATTAATCGCAGTTAGGCATTCCTATTACTCAAGCTCTTCTGTAGGTCTTTGAGGAAAGTTGAAAAATTAAAGTGATTCTTTCAGACAGGCACATTTCTGGGCATAATTTGAAAAGTTTCTTCTTAAGGAACTAACTAACGTATCTCAATATAATCATAGATTTTCAGGCAATGAATATTGAGTTATCCAAAGGCAATGGATCACCGCTAACCAGAATTGGTGCTGGGATCAATTTTGTTTGTCATTTGTATAAATGATTTAGGTGAGAATATAGAAGGCATGGTTAGTAAGTTTGTGGATGACACCAAAGTTGGTGACATAGTAGTGAAGAAGGTTGTCTAAGATTACAAAGGATCTTGATCATTTGGGTCAACAGAGTGGCATTTGGTGTTTAATTTGGATAAATGCAAAGGAGTTGCATTTTGGTAAAACAAACAAAGGACAAGTTTATACAAATAAAGTTAGGTCTTGGGTAGTGTTGTAGAACAGAGAGACCTAAGGGTTTAGGTATATAATTCTTTGAAGTTTGCATTACATGTAGATAGCGTAGTTAAAAGGGCATTTACTACACTTGCCTTCATAGCTCAGACCTTTGGTACAGGAGTTGGCAATGTTTTATGTCAAGGTTGTATAGGACATTGGTGAGGCCTCATCTGGAGTACTGTGACAAGTTCTGGTCACCTTGTTATGGGAAGGATATTATTAAGCTGGAGAGGGCTCAGAAATAGATTTGCCAGGTTGTTGCCGGGAGTGGATGGTTTGAGATTAAGGAGATGCTGGATAGACTGGGACTTCTTTCACTAGAGCATAGGAGGTCAAAGGTGACCTTATAGAGGTTTATAAAACCATGAGGGGTATAGATAAGGTGAATGGCAGGTGTCTTCCCCCTATAGTGGGGGATTTCAAGTCTAGGGAGCATATTTTAAAGGTGAGAGGAGAAAGATTTTACAAAGGCATAAGGGCAATTTTTTTTTTACACAGAGAAAGGTTTAGGTATGGAATGAATTTCCAGAGGAAGTGGTGGATGTGGGCAGAGTTACAACATTTAAAAGACATTTAGATAAGTACATGAATAGGAAGAGTTTGGAGGGATATGGACCAGTAACAGGCATGTTGGACTAGTTTAGTTTGGGATCATGGTTGACATAGATTGATTGGATTAAGAGCTCTGTTTCCCTGCTGTTTGACTATAACTTAAAATGCTTATACTTTGTGATTTTCAGCTGTATTAATCAAATTGCACCAATTTAATCACTCTTAAATAAATTAGAGAAAATATCTTTTTTTCTTTTTAATTATACCTGTCTTCTTTTGGATTTGATGTTGATGTGAGGCCTCACATTGTTGCTCCAGTAGATATGTAAGGCATTGTGGCACCATCTGTGAAAGAGTGCGTAGTTCTCCCAGTCTCATCAATAATAATCCCTCAATAGAAAGAAATTAGCATTTATCAGATCTTGTATATTTTGTTCCTGCTAGTGAAAATATACAAGTTTGGTTACAGCATTTGCCTCAGTGATGTTGATCCTTATTGATGATCCAATTTGGGTGTCAATCATGTAGAATGAGAGTCTGGGAAATTAACAGTGAAAAGTAAGAAGATGACAGATGAACTGAACAGGTATCTTGTATCATTTGTCATTATAGGGGATACAAGTACAATAGCAAAACAGCTGTAAATCAGAAAACAGAGGGGAGGGAGGGACTGAAATGTGGTACTGAGTAACTTGTTGAAGCTGAGGGCTGAAAAGTTCCCCCAGTTCTGATGCACTTCTTCTTAGGGTCTTAAGTGTCTAGTGAGATAGGAATAAGAGAATGATCAGGGAGAAGGTAGGGCCGATCAGGGATAGCTAAGGGAACTTGTGCGTGGAGTCTGAGCAGATAGGGGAGGCCCTAAATGAGTTTTTTCCTTCGGTTTTCACTGAGAAAAGGGACCTTGTTGTGAATGAGAACTTTGAGGAGCAGGAAAACAGGCTTGAACAGATCGAGATTGAGCAAGTTGATGCACTGGAAATGTTGGCAAACATTTAAGATTGATAAGTCCCCAGGGCCAGACCAGATTTATCCTAGATTGCTCCGGGGAGCGAGAAAGGAGGTTGCTAAGCCGCTGGCGAAGATCTTTGCTTCCTCACTCTCCACGGGAGTCGTACCAGAAGATTGGAGGGAGGCAAATGTGGTTCCTCTTTTCAAGAAAGGGAATAGGGAAATCCCTGGAAATTACAGACCAGTCAGTCTTACGTCTGTGGTCAGCAAGGTTTTGGAAAGAATTCTGAGGGATAGGATTTATGACTATTTGGAAAATCATAGTGTGATTAAAGGGAGTCAGCATGGCTTTGTGAGGGGCAGGTCATGCCTTACAAATCTTATTGAGTTCTTTGAGGAGGTCACGAAACAGGTTGATGAGGGTTGAGCAGTGGATGTGGTGTACATGGACTTCAGCAAGGCATTTGATAAGGTTCCCCACGACAGGCTCATTCATAAAGTCAGGAGGTATGGGATACAGGGTGATTTGGCTGTCTGGATTCAGAATTGTTTGGCTGACAGGGGGTAGAGAGTGGTTGTAGATGGTAAGTATTCTGCCTGGAGGTCAGTGCTGAGTGGTGTCCCGCAGGGCTCTGTCTCTTGGGCCTCTGCTCTTTGAAGTTTTTATAAATGACTTGGATGAGGAGGTTGAGGGGTGGGTTAGTATGTTTGCTGATGACACAAAGGTTGGAGGTGCCGTTGATAGTATCGAGGGCTATTTTGCAGGCTTCAGAGAGACATTGACAGAATGCAGCACTGGGCTGAGAAATGACAGATGGAGGTCAACCTGGATAAATACGAAGTGATGCATTTTGGAAGGTCGAACTTAAATGCTGAATATAGGATTAAAGGCAGGATTGTCAGCAGTGTGGAGGAACAGCAGGATCTTGGTGTTCAAGTGCATAGCTCTCTCAAAGTTGCCACCCAAGTGGATAAGGTTGTTAAGAAAGCATATGGTGTTTTGGCTTTCATTAACAGGGGGATTGAGTTTAAGAGCTGCGAGGTTATGCTGCAGCTCTACAAAACCCTGGTGAGACCACACTTGGAATATTGTGTCCAGTTCTGGTTGCCCTATTATAGGAAGGATGTGGAGGCTTTGGAGAGGGTGCAAAGGAGGTTTACCAGGATGTTGCCTGGACTGGAGGGCTTGTCTTACGAGGAGAGGTTAACTGAGCTCGGACTTTTCTCTCTGGAGAGAAGGAGGATGACAGGTGACCTGATCGAGGTGTACAAGGTAATGAGAGGCATGGATAGAATCCATAGCCAGAGACTTTTCCCCAGGGCAGGATTGACTGCCACAAGGGGTCATAGTTTTAAGGTGTTAGGAAGAAGGTATAGAGAAGACGTCAGAGGGAGGTTCTTCACCCAGAGAGTTGTGAGCGCATGGAATAGTTTGCCAGTGATAGTCGTGGAAGCAGAGTCATTAGTGACATTTAAGCAACTGCTGGACATGCACATGGACAGCAGTGAACTGAGGGGAATGTAGGTTAGGTTATTTTATTTTTGGATTAGGATTACTCCACGGCACAACATTGTGGGCCGAAGGGCCTGTACTGTGCTGTACTTTTCTATGTTCTGTAGTCAAAGCGGTGGTTTATACTTCCAAAAATCCCCAGATTTGGAGGCGTTCCATTGGATTGGAAAATATTGAATGTAACATCCTTTTGTTCAAAAAGGGAAACTCATGGGGAAAATATTAAAGTTATTATTAAAGATATTGTAGCAGCACACTTAAAGGTTACAGTAATCAGGCAGCGTCAACATAGTTTTGTGGATGGAAAATCATATTGAACTAATTTATTAGTGATCCTAGAAGAATTAACTGGTGCTTTGGTTAAAGGGGAATTGTTGAAAGTACTGTTCTTGGATTTTCTGAAGAAATTTGATAAGGTGCCATATCAAATGTTAATAAAAGTTCTGGCTTTTAATTGGCATAGATACAAAATTGATTTGGCTAACAGGAAGTAAAGAGTAGTCATTGTCATTTTCAGATTAGCAAGATGGTCCAAGTGATGTGCCAAAGGGATCAGCGCGGACACTTAACATTTTACAATTTATATAAATGTCTTAAATGAAAGGATCGAAGGTTTGGTTGTGATATTTGCTGATGACACAAAGATGGCGTGAAAGTGAGTTATGAAGAGATCAACAAGAAACTACAAAGATATATAGATAGATTAAATGTTTGGGAAAAGATCTGATGAATGGAGTATATTGTGGGAAAATGTGACATTGTCCACTTTGGCAAGTAGAATAAAGAAGAGAGCATATTATTCAAATGGTGAGATATTGCAGAACTCAGAGGTTCAGAGGCATTTGGGTGTCCTAATGAATGCACCACAAAAGGTTACTATGCAGGCACAAGTAATTAGAAAATCTAATAGAATTTTTTCATTTATTGCAGGCAGAATGAATATATAAATAGGGAAATTTGCTTCATTTATACAGAGCATTTGTGAGGCTACATTTGGATATAGTGCATTCTACTGAATTCCTTATAGGCAAAGGATTTAACTGTGTTGGGATAGTTTAGAGAATGTTTTCTAAACTAATATCTGGAACAGGTGAGATAACAAGGGGTAGAGCTGGATGAACACAGCAGAGGAGCAGGAAGGTTCTGTTCTGCAATATCTCACCATTTGAATAATATGCTCTCTTCTTTATGCTTCTTGCCAAAGTGAACAATGTCACATTTTCCCACAATATACTCCATTCATCAGATCTTTTCCCAAACACTTAATCTATCTATATATCTTGGTAGTTTCTTGTTGATCCCTTCATAACTCACTTTCATGCCATCTTTGTGTCATCAGCAAATATCACAACCAAGCCTTCGATCCTTTCATTTAAGATGTTTATATAAATTGCAGAGGAGCTAGAATAGGTGGATTGTTTAATGTGGAAAGTTCGGACAAACTGGGCTTGTATCATTAGGAGTTTAGAAAGTAAATTGACTGAAATATAAAAGATCCTGTGGGGCTTTTGACAGGGTGAGCATGAAAAGGATGTTTCCTCTTGTGGGAGAAAATAGAATTAGGGACCACTGTTTAAAAATAAAAGCTCAGCCCTTTAAATCAGAGGAGAACTATTTTCTAACGGAGGGCTGTGAGTCTTTTGAATTCTCTTCCTTAAAATGTGGAAGAAGCAGATTCCTTGATACTCTGATGGCAGATATAAATAGATTCTTGATAAGCAATGGAATGAAAGGTTGTTGGGGTAAATGGGAGTGTGAAGTAATCAGATCAGCCACAATCTTCTTGAATGGCAGAATCGGCTAGACGTGCCTACTCCTGCTCCTAATTCATATATTTATATGTAAATGCTTGTACCAATGTCAGAGGACCGAAGGTTATTTGAATTGCTGTTCCAGTCACGCAGAATACAGTCTCAACTCTTTTACGTCAAAGAATCCAGTTACTCATTAAAAATGCAGGTGAATTATAATGAAAGGTTTTAAGCTCGAGGTGCAAGGACGACTGTATCAAGCATCTACTTTTGAAACAAATTATTTTCAAATCAGTCTATTGCTTACTTCTTCCCAAGTGTGCAGGCATAAGTAGTCTGAAACAAGCTGCCTCTTCAGCTAGGTAAATTAAACTACATTCCACTAAATCACATCTGTCTAAAGTTAATTCCTCTCTGTTTAATGTCAGAACAGAAGTTAGAGACAAAAAGAAACCAGGTCAATGCCTAAATGCATGGAATCGGAAGATATACAAATGATTTCTTTCATCAGTTCAGCATTGGCTTGTTGGGTTTAGCCATTATGGGAAAGGTCACTGAGCTACATACAGGGAAATATTTCCATTTTATTCCCAATCTGTGCTGAGTTATCTTATTTGAGATGGACGACATTTGAATGAGTGCTGGGATTATTTGTATCCAACTAAAGGATAGGGAAAGAGAGGGTGGGTTGGGTATACTGAAGATCGGTGATGCAGAATACCACCCACATACTGGGAGAAAGAAACAGAGTTAATGTTTCAAGTCTGGTATAACTGGCAATCCTAACGAA
The DNA here is from genome assembly GCF_030684315.1 of Stegostoma tigrinum. Classification (NCBI taxonomy): domain Eukaryota; kingdom Metazoa; phylum Chordata; class Chondrichthyes; order Orectolobiformes; family Stegostomatidae; genus Stegostoma; species Stegostoma tigrinum. The sequence goes on along the minus strand of NC_081386.1, from coordinate 20,890,862 downwards.
GTCATATTGAGTTTGAAACATGAACACCATTTCTCTCTTCACAGATGCTGGCAGACCTGCTGAGTTTCTCCAGCATTTTCTGTGTTGGTCAACAAATAATTTTGGACCACTTAAGGGCATCAATCTACATTCTCACACACCATTTTCTCTAAATCATTGAGCTACTGTAGCTGGTTACAGGGACAGAATTATTTACTGTCCAGCCTACTGCACCCTTAAGGCTAAAAGGAGGCCAGACAGTGACTTCAGCAGAGAACCAAATTACAAGTAGGTGGAAAATCACAGAACAAAAAAAAAGTAGTTCAAAGAAAGGAAATTTAGTGATCAGTGTTCTAGAGCAAGCTTAAACAAACCATCAAATACCAACTGTGGCTCTTAATGTGTCATATAAACCAGGAGTTAGCAGCGTAATTACCAGTCATTGTAAATCAATTGACTCCTTTATTCAGTGGCCTAGCTTCCTGATTTTACTCTGCTGTGTATTTTTAGAGATGATTGTACAACTAGTTATCGAACATTCTTACTGAGAGGTTTAAATGTTTTGATTTTCTAAATAAAAAAACATGTAATTCATTTTTTGTTCCATTGAACTATACTTCCGGTAGACAGCCAAATAAAACTAAGGAGGAGTCACAAAATAACATAGCAGCTTGGATGGCACAGTGGCTCAGTGGTTAGCGCTGCTGCCTCACAGTGCCACAGACCCGGGCTCAAATCCAGCTTTGGGTGACTGTCTGTGTGGATCTTGCACATTCTCCCTGTATTGGGTGTGGGTTTCCTCCCACAGTCCAATGATGTGCAGGCTAGGTGGATTGGCCATGCTAAATTGCCCATCGTGTTCAGGGATGTGTAGATTAGGTGGGTTATGGGGGATGGGTCTGGGTGAGATGGTCTGAGGGTCAGTGTGGACTTGTTGGGCCAAAGGGCCTATTTCCGCACTGTAGGGATTCTAATACCCTCTCTCGTCCTTCTACATTCCAGGACAAAGTTCCACTGTACTCAATCTCTCCTCATTATGAGGACCCTCTCATCTCAGTTACATAAGAGTAGCATGGTGGCTCAGCGGTTAGCACTGCTGCCTCACAGCGCCAGGGACCCGGGTTTGATTCCACCCTCGGGCGACTGTCTGTGTTGAGTTTGCACGTTCTCCCCATGTCTGCATGGGTTCCCTCTGGATGCTCTGGTTTTCTCCCGCAAACCAAAGATATGCAGGGTAGGTGAATTGGCCATGCTAAATTGCCCACAGTGTCCAGGTATGTTTAGGTTGGGTGGGTTAAATGTGGGAAACGCAGGGTCAGGGGAATGGGTCTGGGTGGGATGCTGTTTGGAGTGGCAGTATGGATTTGTTGGGCTGAATGGCCTGTTTCCACACTGTAGGGATTCTATGACTCTTAAAGTTTGATCCAAAGTTTAATCCTGGGTACTCATACATACTTCCAAGCATATCTCAGCAGAGAAGGATCCTCACTTCCATCTCCTATAACAGTGCATAAAAAGCCTGAGTTATTGGGGTGTAGGTGGCAGTAGGACATCGTAGGCAATAGCAGAATTTGAAGAGTGAAATATCAGTACAAACTAACCAGGTCAGTGGGGATGAACCTCTCTCCATTCACTAATCACTGAGCTTCTATCCAGGGCCATGGAGCTGTTTTAAATAATCTGTATGTACGTGCAGCATTACACCTCCAGGGCAGGTGGGATTTGAACCCAGATCACCTCGCTCAGAGGTAGAAATGCTACCACAAGACTTTCTCCCAAGCTGAGAACACTGAGGATGGAATTAACAACTTCATATAAACTGGATACTAAATTTGAAACCTTCTTGGGGGCTGTGGTGGTGGTGCTCAGCACCTTACATGCCAGTAAAAACAACAGAAGCCTATGTTGTAGGTGTAGGGCTGGATGAACACAGCAGGCCAGACAGCATCAGAGATGCAGGAAAGCTGACATTTCAGGTTGGGTCCCTTGTTCAGAAAATGGAGAATGTGTCTGATTTTCTGAATAAGGATCCCGACTCGAAACGTCAGCTTTCCTGCTCCTCTGATGCTGCTTGGCCTGCTGTGTTCCTGGGGTGTAGGTGGCAGTAGGACATCGTAGGCAATAGCAGAATTTGAAGAGTGAACTATCAGTACAAACTAACCAGGTCAGTGGGGAATGAACCTCTCTCCATTCACTAATCGTTGCTCGACACCTTGGTATCTCAGACTCCAACACTGGCAGTTCCTACTATCTCTGAGAAGCTTATATTGTGCCTTGAACATAATAAAATGGACTGAGGCCTACACGTAGTGCACAGTGCTCAGCCCTTGACAGGCATCCTCAGGGGTGAATGGCTCTCAGTCCTAACCAATCAGAAGGCTCTCAGATCAATCTCCAAAGAGCCGAGTAGTGAGCTTTTTTGGAGAGCTAAGAGCTTCAATAATAAAGACCACTGAGGAACAGGCTTCCTGTCGCACAGTGGAAGTGGCCTACATCTGAACCAAGAGGCTTGGGTTCAAGTCCCAGCTGCTCCCAGGGGTGTCATAAAATGTCTCAACAGGTCGATTTTAAAAAAAAACAAATTTGAAGAAGAAACGACTGAGAGAGTTGGTAACGCGGGTGATTTCTTGGTGGTGAAAACAAAGTGTAAAAGCATCTCTGAACAAGGGGCAAAGGAAAGAACAGGTCACAGAGGGGCTCACCCTATGCCAGGCTGAGAACCGTCTCCAGTGGACCTCCCTGCCCAGCACTTCACTGCTGGAGTGGTGAGAAGGGGGTCAAATATCTCCCTGAGGGTCAGCTTGCCACCTCCAAGAGGCTACAATCATGCCCACACTATTGCGCTCAGTCAGCAAGTTAGTCTGAAAGCTGTGAGTCTTCACATTTGCATGATGACACATTTAAAATTAACAATGACTTGCATTTTACATGGTGTCTTTCGATGGACTTAGAAAGTTCCAGAACATTTCTCAGGAACATTATCAAGCAGAATTTAACACAGACCCACTTACCAACATAGGAGGGCAGGTGACCAAACATGTAGCCAAAAAGGCTGGCTTTTGTGGAACATCTTAAAAGAGGAAAGAGAAGTGGCGAGGATTATAAGGCATTGGCAGGTCCTCCAACGGTGGAATGATTAAAACTGACTCTCTGACTCCAGTGGAAAGTGTTTCTGAGGTAGAAGTAACTTTTAAAAATAGCCTTGATGCCCAGTAATTTGTCCACAGGCACCAAGGAACAAGCTGATCTCGCTGTATGGAGTAGCGCAGATTGCTGTCAGTTCATTCAGGGACCAAGTGTGGATGTTTTTGACAGCAACTGGAAAATAAATGATGACTTTCAGCAAGATGTGGAGTCCTGCAGTGCAAAATAATTTGACATGTGAGGCGTAATCCCGGGAATCGAAATGCTCGTTCACTGAGGGCCAAGGGGGGAAGGAAGTTCAACCAGTGCAAGGGCAGTCCTTGTAATGTAAGCCTGGTAGAAAGATTATTTTTCTACACATTAATTATGTTTTTTGTTGTTGTATATGGAACAAATAGATGATTTTGAAGTGTATTTCTATTTGCCTGCAAGAATAAAGCTGTTCTGATTGCTATAGAAACTGCATAGATGGTATTTAATATCATAATGAGATAGGATTTATTCAGTGGTTTATTCATTTTCAGAAGGCATTCAATATATTAAAGTTACCTCCTGCTGTCCTTCATTGTCATCACAAAGTTCCGTAATTAGATTTCCCCTCTCACACCATCCACAACTTTTGCTTTGGAGAGTTCAGCCCAACTGAACAACTTAATTCTAACATTGCACCTTAAATGTTTGTTTATTTCATTCTAACTTTTCACCAGTGCATTTCCAGAAGTTGTTTCTTTCTACATCAGATTTTCAGCCTTGGTGGTTCATCTGTGTTTGTGGTTGATTTTAACCTACTGGGAAATTTTGTTCTGATTAGCCTAAATTGCATATTCAAAAAACAAATGGTTATGAAATAGAATAATTTACAGTACGAGAGGAAGACATCCCATATTCCCTTAAGTGTTTGTGATAATCTTCCATATACTGTGGAGATTTACTCTGATTGGTATTTCTTGTAAAATCTTAAGTCTTGTCCAAAGGCTATGATGAAAACACACAGCAGCTAGAGGAAAGTTTTTTGCGTGACCTCTGTTTTACGCATTCCTCAGATTAACCACTTGCCCTAATTGTTAGTGTTTGAAAGTCAAAAAAAAGTCTGTGATTTTCCAGTTGCTGCCCTCAAACCAGGCCCATAATCTTTCACTGAGTCATACAGTTACAGAGCCCTACAGCATGACAACAGGTCCTTCGGCCCAATTTGCCCATGCCGCCCAGTTTTCACAATTTAAACTAGTTCCATTTGCTTGTGTTTGGTCCATATCCCTCCATACCCATTCCATCAATGTACCTGTCTAAATGCTTCATAAGTGACAAAATTGTACTGCCTCCACCGCTACCTCTGGCAGCCCATTCCAGACACACACTACCATCTGTGTCAGCGTATAAAACTGAGCAAGCTCCTCCATTGTAAACAAGATTGTAAGTTAGGCTTTATACTTAGTGAAATTGACCCTCTGAACTCAATACGCAAGTACAATATTACCTCATGAGTTATTTGAAATGTTGACAAGATAAAAGTATGCTTCCCTTCCTGGGGGAATGTAAAACTACAACACAGTTTCAAAGGGTCTTCCATTTAAGACCGAGATGAGGAGGAAATTCTTCACTCAGAGAGTCAGTAGGGAAGAGAATTCCAAACATTAAAAAGGAGTGAGGCTGCACTGAACATGTTCAATATCCCAAAGTTGGGCGGGTCTTTGATTAACAGAAGGAAAAAATGAAGTTAAGGCCACATCAGATCAGCCAGGATTTTATTGACTGATGGAACAGGTATGAGGGACACCAGCTCCTATTTCTTACAGTCTGAATGTTTATTCACAAGTCTTAATCCATTTAAAATAAACATGTTAGTGCCAAAATGAAAGTAACATATCGAGTCTTTCAAGGGAAAATTCAGCAATGCTCTGAGACTGGAATCTTGCTGGACGGGAACATATGTTTCATAATTATGTGTGCTATGCTGTTTGTGGTGTAAACCTCCTGCTGACTCATACTGATGAGGCACCACTCCACTCTCTCACTAAAATAGTTCTGACACTTGATTCAGTGAAGATCTCTTGTCCACTGCATCAGGAAGACTGTGAATTGTTCTGGTCCATGTGTTAACAGAGGAATATCCAGCTATTAAGAAACTGTCATGAGACTTGCCCACCATTGGTCAGCAGGCGCACCTATATCATGTGGATGTAAAGTGCCTTTGCTGCTGGGAAAGGAGAACTGAAGGGCTTTTAGAATGATGCTGATGTTAAGATGACGATGATGATAGATTAGGAGGGACTGGGGACCGGAAGCTCACCCCAAGATGAAGTGCAGTTAAAAGGGAAGGAATTAGAGCCTGTTCAATCCAGATTTCTGTCACTAAATGCAACCTTTATGCATCGGACACCACCTCTCACCAACACTGACCAAACCCAACATCCTAAGTCCCAGTAACACCCACCGCAGAATGCACAATGATGGAACATGAAGTGAAGTCACTGCCAGATATGTAGACAGCGTTTCAGTTGCACACCAAGCTCCCACAAATGGCACGATGAATGTTCAGCCAGTCTGCTATCTCAGGAGTGAGGCCAGGGTTGCAGGAGAGGTCTTTTCCTTGCTTCATCAGACTGCAAGATTTAGAACATTCACTACAACCAGGAGTCAGGTCTCCCAATTTAATATTTGCCAACATAAATTAGGGGGAGGCAATGGCCTAGTGGCCTTGTCACTGGACTGTTAATCCAGAGAACCAAATAATGTTCTGGGGACATGGGTTCAAATCCCACCACAGCATATGGTAGAATTTGAATTCAGTGAATATCCAGATTTAAGAATCTAGTGATGACCATGAATTGATTGTTGGGGAAAACCTTGTGGTTCACTAATGCCCTTTAGGGAAGGAAACTGCTGCCCTCACCTGGCCTGTCCTTAATGTGACCCCAGACCTACAGCAATGGGGTTGACTCTTAACTGTCCTACTGGCATTTAGGGATGGGCAGTAAATGCTGCCTGGCCAGCGATGCTCTTACCTCGGAATGAATGAAGGAGTAAAGACAGCACCTGCCTTTGGTATGGACTGGAGTGTCACGTTAAATTTATGCTCACGTGCTCAAGTGGAACTTGCACCCGTCATCTTTTGAACAAAGGGCACAGGAGTTACGTTAAGCAAGCTGAATTTTATCTCTAATGAGTTTGACAAAAATATCTCTTCTGGTATTATGACAATAAACAGAAATTGTATTGTCATTGTTCTAGTCATTGAATTAGCATGACCTATCTTAATAACCTTAGTGGGTTTTTCCAAATGCATAAGTATAATTCGCTTTTGTTTTAAGTCTATATATTGAGCAATGAAATGACAGTCTCCTGGAGGCCATTAATGGATTAAATCAGAGGCTTGATGGCTTTGGAAGCCCAGAATAATATGACAGAACCCATGAGCTGTTACTTGGTGAAAGCTCCAGAAGTGCCCTGATACATTAAAAATATGAGTCTGATTTCTCAGGCACTGCTTTAGCCAAAGGTAAATTGCTTCTAATCTTTGAACAGTAACAGCTGTGGTCTTTCCTATCCTGCTGCCCTGAATCTAGCTTTCATCCACGGAACAAAGTGCAGCAGCAGCAGTGTGCCTCTGCCGAGCCTCAGTAATCCAAGTTATTGCTTTATGTTTAACCCTGGAGTTTCTTACCTTGGGTATCCAACAGAAGTTGCATGTCCCTCTGCAGCCATCAGGAGGCAGGATAGGACATCAGACTCCATCTTGCAAATTGCCAACAGGTCCTGATTCATGTCAACTTGTATTTGCCCTCATGTTTCATACTCACTGGGGCTGAATTGCTTTAGTTGTTATTTATTCATTTTTAGGTGTGAGCATCTGGCTAGACCAGAATTTACTGCCTGTTCCTAAATGCCCTTCAGAAGTTGGTGGTGAGATGCCTTCTTGAATCATTATAACGGTACAGATACACCCAGAGTGCTATTAGGAAAAGACAGTGTCACAGCAGTGAGGGGAAGCTGATACAGTTCCAAGTCAGGGTAGACTATCATTGCTGGGGTTTCTATGTCTCTTGTTCTTCTAGGTGGTAGCGGTCATGAGTTTGAAAGGTGTAATCAAAGGAGCCTTGCTAAGTTGCTACACACTGCTACCATGTTGCATCAGAATGTTCCTATGTGTAGAGTGTTGAGTCACAAATCTACAATCAAAAGACCAAAATACATTGATAATGGGCTTTGAAAAATGTTAAATTTAAAGACACTATTAATTTAAACTTTGTATGCTTAAGCAAAGAAGTTATGCAAAACTTTAAAAAGAAGAATTGGTTTTCATTGTGTCCAATTTGGGAACCACACTTCAGGAGATACCCAGAGCTATAAATGTATGCAAGGGAGACTGCTACAGGGATGAAATCTTGTGGGAGACTAAAGGAACTGAGATTACTCTAAAGAGATTTAATGCACAAGATGGTTGGTAATTAGATGTAGATCATTAACTGTCAAAACAGCAAGGTAGAGTCATAGAGTCCTACAGCATAGAAACAAATCCTTTGGTCCAATTCGTCCATGCCGACTAGATATCCTAAATTAATCCAGTCCAATTTGCCAGCATTTGGCCCATATCCCTCCAACCTCTTCCTAGTTATGTTCCCATCCAGGTGCCTTTTAAATGTTGTCATTGTACCAGCCTCCACCATCTCCTCTGGCAGGTCATGCCATACACGCACCATCCTCTGCATGAAAAAATTGCCAATTGGCTCCCTTTTAAATCTTTCCCCTGTCACCTTAAACCTATGCCCTCTAGTTTTAGACTGCCCTATTCCTTTAAGCAGTAAATTTATTATTATCTGGAATGCACTGTCAGATGGACAGTGGAAGTAGACAATAGACAATAGGTGCTGGAGTAGGCCATTTGGCCCTTCGAGCCAGCACCACCATTCATTATGATCATGGCTGATCATCCACAATCAGTATCCTGTTCCTGCCTTATCCTCATAACCCTTGATTCCACTATCTTTAAGAGCTCTATCCATCTCTTTCTTGAAAGTATCCAGAGAGTTAGTCTCCACTGCCTTCTGGGGCAGAGCATTCCATATATCCACCACTCTCTGGGTGAAGAAGTTTTTCCTCAACTCTGTTCTAAATGGCCTACCCCTTATTTTTAAACTGTGTCCTCTGGTTCTGGACTCGCCCATCAGCGGAAACATGCTTCCTGCCTCCAGAGTGTCCAATCCCTTAATAGTCTTATATGTCTCAATCGGATCCCCTCTCATCCTTCTAAACTCAAGTGTAAACAAGCCCAGTCGCTCCAATCTTTCAACATATGATAGTCCCACCATTCAAGGAATTGACCTCGTGAACCTACGCTGCACTCCCTCAGTAGCAAGAATGTCCTTCCTCAAATTTGGAGACCAGAACTGCACACAACACTCCAGGTGCGGTCTCACCAGGGCCCTGCACAGCTGCAGAAGGATGTCTTTGCTCCTATACTCAATTCCTCTTGTTATGAAGGCCAGCATGCTATTAGCTTTCTTCACTGCCTGCTGTACCTGCATGCTCGCATTCATTGACTGATGTACAAGAACATCTTAATCTTGTTGTACTTCCCCTTTACCTAACTTGACTCCATTTAGATAGTAATCTGTCTTCCTGTTCTTGCCACCAAAGTGGATAACCACACATTTATCCATATTAAACTGCATCTGCCATGCATCCGTCCAAGTCACCCTGTACTCTCATAACATCCTCCTCACATTTCACACTGCCACCCAGCTTTGTCTCATCAGCAAATTTGCTAATATTACTTATAATGCTTTCACCTATATCATTAATGTATAGTGTAAATAGCTGCAGTCCCAGCACCGAACCTTGTGGAACCCCATTGGTCACTACCTGCCATTCCGAAAGGGACCCGTTTATCACTACTCTTTGCTTCCTGTCAGCCAGTCAATTTTCAATCCAAGCCAGTATTTTGCCCCCAGTACCATGTGCCCTAATTTTGCTCACCGATCTCCTTTGCGGGTCTTTATCAAAGGCTTTCTGAAAGTCCAGGTACACTACATCCACTGGCTCTCCCTTGTCCATCTTCATAGGTACATCCTCAAAAAATTCCAGAAGGTTAGTCAAGCATGATTTCCCCTTGGTAAATCCATGCTGACTCTGACCTATCCTGTTACTGCTATCCAAATAAGTCATAATTTCATCTTTTATAATTGACTCTAGCATCTTTCCCACCACTGACATCAGGCTAACCGGTCTATAATTTCCTGTTTTCTCTCTCCCTCCTTTCTTGAAAAGTGGGACAACATTAGCCATCCTCTAATCCGCAGGAACTGATCCTGAATCTATAGAACATTGGAAAATGATTACCAACGCGTCCACAATTTCTAGCGCCACCTCAAGTACACTGGGATGCAGACCATCAGGTCCCGGGGACTTATCAGCCTTTAGATCTAACAGTCTATCCAACACCATTTCCTGCTTAATATAAATTCCCTTCAGTTCATCCATTACCCTTGGTCCTTCAGCCACTATTACATCTGGGAGATTGCTTGTGTCTTGCCTCGTGAAGACAGATCCAAAGTACCTATTCAACTCTTCTGCCATTTCCTTGTTCCCCACAATAACTTCACCCGTTTCTGACTTCAAGGGCCCAATTTTAGTCTTAACCATTTTTTTTCTTTTCACATGCCTAAAAAAGCTTTTACTATCCTCCTTTATATTTTTGGCCAGTTTTCCTTTGTACCTCATTTTTTCTCTGCGTATTGCCTTTTTAGTTATCTCCTGTTGCTCTTTAAAAGTTTCCCAGTCCTCCGGCTTCCTGCTCATCTTTGCTATGTTATACTTCTTCTCTTTTATCTTTATACAGTCCTCACCTTCCCTCGTCAGCCACAGCAGCCCCCGCCTCCCCTTAGGATCTTTCTTCCTCTTTGGATGAACTGATCCTGCACCTTCTGCATTATATCCAGAAATACCTGCCATTGTTGTTCCACTGCCATCCCTGCTCGGGTATTGAACCATTGAACTTTGGCCAGCTCCTTCCTCATAGCTCCATAGTTCCCTTTATTCAACTGCAATACTGACACTTCACATTCTCCCTTCTCCCACGCAAAGTTTCAAAAGTTATTTGCAAAAAGGAATTGAATAAACATTTGAGATGAAAGTTTTGTAAGGCTAGGGAGAAAAAAATATAAGGGTAATTGGTTGGTTCTAGGAGGAAAGCACTTTCAAGAATGGGCCAAATGGCCTCCTTTTGTGCTTTCTGATTCTGTTTTGATCTTGAGGCTTCACAGACTCAGACAAATGTTCAGACTTTCATACAGCCAGTTATATTTGACGGTAATTTTGTGAAGTGTAATTGAAGCAGGGATGTGCCCTGGATGCATCAACTTCCTTTACTGTTATCTTTCCTATTATGTAGTGCTCCACCTACTATTGCAACAAGGAGGTTTCCAGCCCTCAAACAAAGTTCCAATGAATGTGACTAGTACTTTAGGCCATGTTTTTGTAGGTATGCATCCAAAGAAAATGGAATTAACATCTTGCATTGCCAGTCTGCCACTGTTCTGCCCAACCCTGCTGACTTGCATGATCCCTCGGCCAATCAGAGTTGACTTGCCAACTAATCAACAAGTAAAAATTTAGAAATTGGAATTTGAAATTTGGAATTCTTGCATTGGTTCCGATGAGTGCAAGATGAGAAACCTTAATAATGCGTCTCTCTTTTCAACAATAAAATAGGTGAAGCAAACTTGATAAAGCTGGCAAACTGAAAATAAAGTCCTTCTGAAAGCCTAACTCCTAACGCTAATAATAGTGACCAAAGCCTGTGAGGCATTTCATATTAACTTTAGTTATTGTTCATGTTCATGTTTTTGAGAATCTTTAAATATTGGGAAAGAGGGAGGTGATCAGCTGTGACTGTCTTGTTCTCATTTGCATTACTGGCTCTTCCACATCTTCGAACGTTTTCAATAGTTCAGTTTATGTTGCCCTTATTTCTCAATCAGCCTGTTAATTATTTCTTATTTAGATCATCTCTTGATCCTCAGTCTGACCTTTTCCCTCAACTGTTCTTCCTAATAGTATCTTACGTTCTTAAACGGAATCTTAATTGATATAGGAACCAACAGGAGTAGAACATTCAGCACCCCAGGACTGATTCCCCCCATTCATGAGATTATGACCGATCTGTGGGCTAACCCCAGGTACCTGCCCCTGGCCGAAGTCCTTTAATATCTTTGCTTAACAAAAGAATGATCTACCTCAGATTTAAAAGTAACAACTGATCCAGCATCCAGTACTGCTTGTGGAAGAGAGTTCCAAACATCTATCCCCCTTTTGTGTAGAAGTGCTTTCTAACATGTCTCCTGAATGATCTACCCCCTAATTCTCAGACGATTGCTGTCATTTATTTTGTTTGCAGAAGAATTTCAATTAAACATAATTGCCAGAAACCAAAGGAATCATTAGGATATTCCAGCATCAAGAAGAGGGTTTCCTTTATTAAATGTGTGTTCCTCCCTATCACAATCCACTGGAGCAAACTTACCCAGTCAATATTGTGATTTCATGATTAAACCATTTCCTGGAGCATTTGTGTATCATTTGTTCAAAGCCTCCCAGAAAGTAACTCGCTGTCCAGGGTGCTGAGTATCTTATGCATGTTGCAGGACCTGGACCTTTCTGCTCATTAATACAACACATCCAACTTCATGTCGACAGCACAATGGAATTGCTTCACTTCATCAATCTTATTATTTCACATCAATGTACATAACACTGTGCTGTATTGACTGCTAAGGAAGTTTGTAAATTGTACAAATTCAGCTCATGTCACACTATCCAGCCTTAGCTGAAGGCGTGGAGCTAGCTAGATACTGAATGATTGTTTTTGAATGTTATTGTGGTTTTGAACATTAAAAAATGCATTGCTTTTCCATTCACTCATGAATTACAAAAATGGATTAAACAGTTTTAAATAAGTGCATTGTCAGATTGTCTCAGTAGGTCCCAAGCAAATAATCTTGTGTTTATTCCGATTAAAAAGTTATAAATGGCCTTTCACAAGCGGATGATAGCTAGTGTGTATTGCATTTAATAATTATGCTTTAGTTGGCTCCTTTATATCATAAAATAGAATCTCTGCAGTGTGAAAGCAGGCCATTCAGCCTATTGAGTCTACACCAACCCTGTGAACAGCATCCCATCCAAACCTGTCCCCCACCCTATTTCCATAAAACCACATTTCCAATTGCTAATTCAACTAGCCTGCCGATCCCTGGACACACTGGGCAACTTAGCATGGTCAATCCACCTAGCCTGCACATCCTTTGGACTGTGGGAGGAAACCAGTGCACCTGTAGAAAACTCACGCAGAGACAGGGAGAATGTGCAAACTCCACACAGACTGTTGCTGGAGGGTGAGATCAAATTCAGGTCCGAGGTGCTGTGAGACAGTAGTGCTGACCACTGAGCCGTCCCATCTTGGACCTTGCAAAAAAAATCTTAGAGTAAGCTGATGTCTTATTTTTTGGCTGTGCTCTTCTATATATTATACCTGCCAAAGAAATTCAGTTCCAGCTCCCTTTACTTCAAGTGTCAGTCCTTCAGCACTGAATGCTGTACAACTGGTTCTGATGCTCTGATTATCGAAATGTTCCCATCTTTATAACATGCTATTACTAATTTCTGTTTTCTCCGGGATCTCGGAGGCACCTGTTTCTCCTCCAGAGACCTGAAGTAGCAAACCAGCGTTGACTTTCTTGTTTCTGAATCATTTCACTCTGTTCGGCACTGACTCATGTTGGGGAAGTGAGAGCAGTGGTTAGTGCTTTGAGAACCAATCCAAGTGGCCATTTTTAATGTCAGTCTAAACTGTAGATCTTTCTCAAGACTGGCATTTCAACAGAGGGGTGGGGGTTGGGGGGGGCATCTGTGCCCTGCTGAGCTCCTGATGGCCAACACTTCCATGATGGGCATATTTAGTGAATAGAGTTCCTGCCCACCAGTGGGGACTTGCTCATGGGTTCAAAGCTGAGGAGAAAAGCTTGTACAAGGAGGTTTTAAAAACAAAACGTCGAATGGCCCAATGCAGAAAATAGATCAGCAATAAGAAATGTGTTTCTGGGTGAGCAGTGGAGAAACCTAAATTTCTCAGTTGATGGATGGTAAAGTAGGGAGTTGGTTTGCTCTATTTGACTTATCATACAGCACTTGCAGCGGGAAGGTTGGCCAAGGTTGAAGCTACATACAGTCCCTGGATTACCTGGAAACAGACAGTGAGGAAGATATGAGAACAAAAGGATATTTGTAAAGTGCAGCCCCTCTTTAAGGTTGGACAGACTGTCACTGCGTCAGGATTCAGGCCTCTGTAGCTCTGGGACCTGGTAGGACAAATGTGAAAATGAAACAATTTTTTGAATGACTCTAAACGTTTGGCCATTGATGAATTTGAGATCTTTTGGGAGCTGTTTAGGCCATAAGAAATAGGAACAGAAGCAGGCCATTCAGCCTGCTCTGCCATTCAATTAGATCTGATAATCCTCAACTCCACTTCGCTGCCTTTTTCACATAATCTTTGATTCTCTTTCTGATTAAAATTCTATCAGTCTTGAACATACTTAAGGAGCCAGTCTCTACAGCCCATACCACTCAGAGTGAACAAATTTCTTCTCATCTCTGTTGTAAATGGGCAATCAGTTCTTCTGAGGTAATGCCTTTTGGTCCTAGACTCTCCCACAAAAGAAACAACATTTCCGCATCTACTGTCAAGTCCCTGAAGACTTTTGTATGTTTTAATAGGTTTCATTCTTCCAAACTCCTATGATAACAGGACCAACCTCATCAAAAAACAGACTCTCCATTCCCAGGATCAATCTAGAGAATCCAACGACAATACATCTTTAAATAAAAACCAAAAGAATTGCAGATGCTGTGAATCAGGAACAAAAACAAAGTTGCTGGAAAAGCTCAGCAGGTCTGGCAGCATCTGTGAGGGAGAAAACAGAGTTAACGTTTTGGGTCTGTTGACCTGCTCTGAGGAACCACATTTCTTCCAGCTGGATTCATTTCTGCATCATTGATGGAGAACGCAGTTTTGGAGTTATGCTGTTGTTGCTGTGTGACTAAAATACACCTGGGATGATATGGGAAAGACACACATCATGCCTTTCATCAAGTGAATGCTCTGTGTCAGGACCTCTTAAATTTTCAGCAAGAATTGATGCAGCTCATTGCAACCTCACTCAAATGTTTTTGATGATGCAGATCAAGGTTACAACATGGGAGAGGACAAACATGGCAAACTGACAATGATATTGATGAATGATTTGTGCCACTTGAATTCCCAACTATGAGTCAGATAGTTATTTGAAGGAAGTGACAGATTGCAGATCGCATGAATGAGTAGCTGGTCTTCCTGCTATATCTGTTGCTACAACATCGTCCTCTTTATTAGTCTGTATCATCTCATCACGATTTTGGGGCAACACCATCCTGCTTCTCATTGGTTAGGCATCTTTATGCACAAATGGTTGCACACTGCAGTGCTGACCTGAGGGATGATGCACTAAGATTACAATGCAAATTTAACGTCGATCTCGCTCTCTGTGCACATTATCTGCAACCATAACATTGTATTCTTTGCTCTGTTCTATTACCATAATGCACTTTGCATGGGATCATCTGCCTTCACTGCATGCAAAACAAAACTTTTCACTGTACCTAGATACATTTGACAATAATAAATCAAATCAACAACTTGTTTCTGGATAACAGTGTTCTGTCCCACACTGATCTTAATAGCTACATGGAACTTTTTTTAAAAATCTGTGCTCTGCTTTAGTCCATGGCTGCCACAAGAGGATAATTCAGTACAGATGAAGAGTACTGGTTTGGGATGGGGCTGACGATAGAGTGGAGCCCTGCACTATGACCCAGTCTGCCCTTAACTTAAGGCTTAGCCTGTCCTCGTCCCTTTTGATGTTGAACTGGTTGGACATCCTTAACTGCGATGCTCCTCCAAGTAATCTGGATATAGGTATGATAAAGTGATTCTAACTCTTTATTGACACTAGATACAAACATTACTACAGTCTAATTCAAAGTGTGCCATCTCCCACAGTCTCCATCTCAGACCTTATTTCTGCTTATTCATGAAAGCCTTATCAGCTACATCACTGACTGATTCCTCTAGAAGCAGAGCATTGGTGTTTATGAGACCATACTTCCAGTCTGTCTTCAGAACAGAGGAGTCTGGTCCATGTTTTTGGCACTAACAAGGCACTGTGACAGCCAGCTGGGAAGTTGTTATTGGCTGGTGGTGCTCTGCAGAATTGCTGCACATTGATCTTACAGCAAGGTACTGACTTTGTGTTCATTGATTATACAAATGCCATCAGTGACTTCTTAGATTTTGGAGACGCACGCTCTTTGGTAAAATGTGACTTGCTGCCTTAGATATTCATTGCTGCTTTGCTAGTGATCAAAGTTTAGATCTGCAGAACAAGGTATCAGCCTGTCAGTAAACAGCACATTGGCCTAGATTGTAAACTGATTTATGCCAATCTGGGGTCATTTGCAACTGCCTCCATCATGACTCGACTGATGGTAGCAATTGACCACAATGATTACTTGATAGTACAACTGGAAGTCTCCCTACCTCTGAGCCAGAAGCTGGTTCAGATCCCACCTGCTTCAGAGGTATGTCATAGCATGCCAGAAGACCATTGATTAAAAGTATCTACAACTGGTCTATGGTGTAATGACATATCATTCTGTTGGGGCAGACTGGCTCTGGGATCACAATGCATTATATCATTTCCTCCTAGACCACCAAATGTCACAAGTGGGAGTGTGTTAAACACTCAATCTAGCAGCAGTGTTGAGTGAATTTTTAAAAAGGCACTAGCCACCCTAGCTTAAACTTGCATTGTTGATCTCACCCTACCCCTTCCCCAGGTGGAGCTTTGAAAGCAACTTTACAGATGGTCATCTCTTTGAAAATCTTCCTTCCTATCAAACACTCGCAAACCATTTCTGCACAATGGCTTATATGACCTTTTAATAAAACCTATTGCATCGTCTATGAACCTGCTGCCCTATGAAGTTATTCCACTCTACTACTTGTGAATATTCTGAATTAATGAAGGTTTGCTAAAAGACTGGGATGTCCTACTTTTGTCCTTTAAAGACCTCAGCTGCATGAGTACAAAACAATGGTTTTATGAACAGAAATTTACACAAAGGAAAGCTCAAGCAAAGATGAGGTGGCTTTGATTTGATTTGATTTATTATTGTCACATGTATCTAGATACAGTGAAAAGTTCTGTTTTGCATGCAGTACAGGCAGATCATACAAACAAAGATCTTGAAACAGAATAATAAAAAGATGCTGGAAAAACACATGGAGTGGAGTGAAACAAAGGTATTATTTCAGATTTCTGATCTTCCATCAGAATTGAAGAAGCATAGGTGGGAGATAATCACTGATAATCCAATGATGAATTCAGGAGAAACAGATTCACTCAGAAGAACAAAGTGGCTCATTGGTTAGCACTGCTACCTCACAGCACCAGGAACCTGGATTCAATTCCACCACGGGGCAACTCTCTGTGTGGAATTTGCACGTTCTCCCTGTGTCTGTGTGGATTCCTCTGGGTGCTCTGGTTTTCTCCCACAGTCCAAAGATATGTGGGTTAGGTGGATTGGCCATGGAAAATGCAGGGATAGTGTGGGGAGAGGAGTCAGGGTGTGATGCTCTTGGACTTGATGGGCTGAATGGCTTGATCCCACACTAGGCATTCTATGAAAGAATAGTTAGAATGTACAACTTGCACAGCACAAGGTATGTTGAGGTGAATCATAGGTTCATCTGAGGGATGCAGGATAACCACAATTGGGAGAAAGGAATAAGGTATACTGAAAAGATGTTGTAAAGACCAGGGCAAACAAAGAGCTGGAAATCTGAAGCAAACAGAAATTGCTGGAGAAACTCAGCAGGGTTTGGGCAGCATCTGCGGAGAGGGAGGAGTCAGTGTTAGTGGTTCAATTCCAATGAACCTCTTCAGAAGGAACTTGAAAAAGGTGGTATTTATGCTGACAGAGATAATAGGAACTGCAGATGCCAGAGAATCTGAGATAATAAGGTGTGGAGCTGGATGAACACAGCAGGTCAAGCAGCATCATCGGAGCACAAAAGTTGACATTTCGAGCCTAGACCCTTCATCATCTGATATTTATGCTGACACTTATTTTCAACTACTCATAGCCCCCGTTCTCATCTATCATCTATCTTGCTTCTGTGCTTCCCAGGCTTACTACCAACAATCCCTTTATCTGCCTGCTCTTTTTTATCCCCCTCTCTTGCTCTGGACTCTTTCTCCACCCATTCTGAAGAAGGGTCACTAAACTTGTAATGTTAATGCTGATTTCTCTCCGCGGAGGCTTCCAGATCTGAATTTCTTCAAGAATTTCTGTTTTTGTTTAAACAGCAGACCTATATTTCAAGGTATTATTCCTTATTTTGACTTTCCCATAAGTTATTTTGAGGATAATCTCTGGGGAGAGTTAATCTATTTGTGTTTTTGTGAATGTATTGTGTGGGTGAGGTCACCAGTGGGTGTTAAAGTCTTCCCCTTCCCACTGTTTCACCCCCCCCACCCAAAACTCGCAGCTCTTATATGTCTTCACATTACAGACCTTATTATTACACACCTCTGAGCAGGTGGGAACTGAATCCAGTCTCCTTGTCCAGGGGCAGGAAAAATACCACGATACTACAAAATCCCTTCCAGCCCAGCTTTAATGGTTAACCTCACCAGCAATGCTCCCAGTCTTTCCCAATTATAGCACCTAATGACACAAGAGTCAGTCGTGCTGGAACCAACTTGTGTGAAGATGAATGCCAGTAGATAGCAGTAGAACCCAGAATAGCTTGTTTCTATGGTGGAGGCTACTGTGTAACTGTACTGTATGAAAATGTTTTGTGATCGCTGTAATTCTCTCCCCCTTTATTTTCACAGCAGGAACGGAATCCTTTAACTCCAAAAGCTTGGCCCTGCAAGCTCAGAAAAAGATCCTGAGCAAAATGGCTACCAAGGCAGTGGCCAATATGCTCATTGACGACACAAGTAGTGAGATCCTTGATGAGCTGTACAAAGTAACCAGAGATTACACCAATGACAAGAAAGAGGCCCACAAAGTCTTGAAGGATTTGATCAAGATTGCCCTAAAAATCGGAATCCTCTACAGAAATAACCAGTTCAACCAAGACGAAGTGGAGGTGGTGGATAAGTTCAAGAAGAAATTAAATCAGGCAGCCATGACAGCAGTCAGTTTCTATGAGGTTGAGTTTACCTTCGATAGAAATGTTCTGGCAGAGCTGCTGACTGAATGCAAGGATTTGCTGCACATTCTGATCGAGCGGCACCTCACTCCCAAATCCCATGGACGCATTGATCACGTTTTCAGACTCTTTGCAGATGTGGAATTTTTGTCTGAGTTGTACAATCCCGTTGGAGTTTACAAAGAGTATCTGCAGAAAATCTGCGAGGGCATCAACAAACTGCTGGATGAAGGCATCATCTGAGCTTTACTGCCCAAACAAAAAGAAGACATTTGAATTCCCACTGTCCACTTGTCTTCAAGGACCCATGTACCATCATTGCAGGGTTTGATGGTCTATTCCAATTGTTTGTATTTGAGTGCAACAGAGATCCCTTTTGTCTATGATTGTTATACTGTAAGTGTATGCATTTGAAAACAAACCAGATTGTGAACCAATTTTGTTGCTGTGGAGGATGAGTAAATTATCTGCTGTGACAATGCATGTTAAGGAGCTTTTTGTAAAAATTTAAATGACATTTTCACTGGCACAGGTTGGGATGTTTATAATACTGTTATCTTCAGATGTTAAAAGTATTTTCCAACACCTCAATTCAAGTAACAATGAGCTATTATGTTCAGAAAATTATAACAATTCAGTAGTTTCAGCTAAACAACCCATAAAATGTTGCTCCAACGTTGCTGAAAATGCAACAATAGCTGAGGTCAAACATATTCATTGCTTAAGCAGAATTGAAGCAGCTTACAGATTAGAAAGCCATTCAGCCCAGTGCCTGTGCCAGAACTCGAAAAGAATCCCCGCCCCCCCGAGTGTCATTCTTGCTGTCCAATTCCTCTTCTCATTTATTTATGCAAATACCTTTCAAAAGCTACTATAGATTTGTGCTTCCACCACTGTGTGGTAGGATGTTCTTACAATCCTCCTAAATTTAAAAAATAATCCAGACCCACTAGTCAGTCCACTGTGACCATCTCAGATTCCAAAGTATATTCAATGCTTAGTGGAGAGGGAGAAAAAAATACAGACTGTTTTCTAATTCAAAGGCAGATAGACCATAAAACATAGGAACAAAAATTAGGCTATTCACCCCGAGTCTGCTCCACCATTCAATCATGCCTGATAAGTTCCTCAATCCAGTTCTCCTGCTTTCTCCCTGTAACCCTTGATCCCCATGACAATCAAGAAGATATCTATCTCGTCTTAAAGATACTCAATGGCCTGCCCTCCACAACCTTTTGTAGCAGTGAATTCCATAGATTCACTACTCTCTGACTGAAGAAGTTTCTCCTTATCTCTATACTGTTGCAATACTTAAAACCCAGAACAAAAATAATACCACCACATCTTGCAAATGTCATAGGAAGAGTCATCTTTTCACGAAATAAGGAGCCACACCATTTCCTGTTAAGTACTTGTTTTCATTTAAGTCACAACATAATCTCCAGCCCCAATGAAGTACAGCCATGTTTCCCACATTAAGAATGCAGCTGGTAGATGGTATGTCATTGAAATAACTCCAGAGAGGCCAGTGTCCCGTCACCAAGTCCCCCTTCACTTATACACAGAGTCCTTCACACTGATCCAGTTCCCTCACAGCTAGTTCTCAGAGTGAATAGGATGTCAGACACTTCTATAATTAGCTGGCAGCCAGAGGTCCCAAATTGAATCAGGTTAACAGTCACCATCAGGGAACTCATTTTCTCTGAGGACCACCTGGCTGACTGCAACCCCCACCGCAACTTCCAGAGTTCAAAGACGTGGGCCAGTTCATTTTTGTAGCTCCTGTTGGGGCGTTTAAGCACTTGGTCAGATTTCTCCAACTCTGCTTTTCATATGGGTGGTGTGTAACACACACAGAGACTCGCCTCTTGGATCCAATGCCTGGAGCATCTCAGAAAAATTCACTCTCCTCTTCAGGCAGCAAAGGCATTGAGGTGGTGGCATCTATCATGTCAATATCAGATTCCGAGGTAGCTTCAACGCTTGCGGGAGAGCCCACAGGAACAGCTGGAAAAGCTATTGAGGAGACAGGCATGTTTTGCTCCCGCACCATTTATGAATTTGCAGCTTTTTTATGACCCACAGGCTTGTTTAGGACCATCATACCCACATGAACTTTATACATCACTGGACCTGACCTCATGTTGACCATGGGCCATTCCTGTGGCTCCTACACCAAACTTCATCCCCTGAAGTAAACTCTCTCTCTCTCTCTCACTTAGCAGAGTCTAGTGTCTAACATTAGTGTTCCTCATATCATTTCACCCTCCCCCCCCCACAACCTCCGGGTCCAGGAAGATCAGAGTTAATCTGGTGCGGGTCTTCTCCCCATTAGCAATTCTGCTGGAGCTATCCCTGTAATTGCATGAGGTGTGGTCCTATAATCAAATAGGAACCAAGGCAGTTTGGTATCAAGTGAAGCTGTAGGCTGTTTCATTATGCCTGTCTTCAAAGTTTGGACAGCTCTTCTTGCCAGACCATTGGATGATGGATGGTATGAAGCTGTCCATATATAGGAAATACTCAGATTCTCTGTTGAAAAATGGCGGCCCGTTATCCATGATCAACATTTCTGTGGATCCATGTATTGCAAAAGATGCAGGTAAATTTCTATCCTTGCCCCATGTTTGAGGAATGAAGTCTATGCACTTGTAGCCACATTGAGTGGGCACCCACAATGACTAAGAACATTGAGCTCATGAAAGGACCTACATATTCAGACCTTAGAGCAAATGGCACTGGGCAAGAATTGTGGATTTGTTTCCTGGTCAACATGCAAGGGCCTTTGACCTCTTCGGTAGTTCCTAGACCTTCCTGAAAAACATCTGGGTATTTAATTAGGTCGTCACTCAGACAAGCATTTTCTAATGGAAAAATGCTGAACCAATCTAGGTGAATCTCGCTCTACAAATTTTGCCCCCCTTAAGCTTGGGCCTGAGCCTTTTACTTAAATCAGTGGTGACTGAACCAGCTGCTTCTCAAAACAGACCAGAACTGAAGTTGCACCCTTAGTCTGTAAAGGTTCCCCGGTGAAGGTGGTCAGTCTAGCTAAGGTCTTTGCATAAACTTAAAGGTTGGAGTCCAGAGTGAATTATCTTAAAGACCGGTTCTGCGATCACTGAAACAGCTGTTCCTTCTCAACTTCCATTAGAACTTGTTTATTTTGATTGGTTCTGATATGGATATTGCTAAGCAATGTAACTGTTCCAAACCAGATGTAGGTGAACTTTCCAGGGTGTGCACTCTCCTGGACACCGGCCTATGAGCTCTGTTACTCAATTTAGGTCTGGTGGGACCGTTCCTGTCTCAAGTCCGCATACTGACAGCAACTACAATGGCTTGCCAGCCCAGATCCTGAAGAAAATGTTTATCATTGGGCTGAGGCTTGGTTTTATTTTGGTGCTTTCTGAGGGCTGACCTGGAGTCCCTTTGTTCAGGGTATATCCCAAGTGAGGCTATGCAATTGCCTTCACTCAAGTGGCGTCCCTCAAGCTCAGACAGGTGATAGTGTCCACTTCCATTGGAATACCCTATAACTCTCATGCTCCACTTGTTGCGTTTTCCACTGATAAGCCAGATGTAGCACCTGTTTGAAGTGCGGTTGGGTGTCAGGTAGTAGGTGCTTTACCATAGTTACATCATTAAACCACATACCAAATGGTCTCTCATTAAGGGTTAAAACAAAGTCGCATGTCTGCCAATCATCTTAACGTAGTCAAAAATCCCGATACAGATTCCCCTGGTTCTTGATTTGCTAAGTAAAACTGAGTGTCTCAGAATTAGAGGCGGCTTGGGATCATAATATTCCTCAAGTAAATCCATCACCTCTTGAAAAGTTTTCATATGTCGTGCCTCAGGGAAACTTAGGATCCTAATAACTGAAAAAGCTACGGGCCCACAAGCTGTCAGGAGAATTACTCATTGTTTTTCATCTGCCCCAATATCATTTGCCCAGAAAATATAATGCATTCTTTTCAAATGCTGGGCCCACTCTTCGACAGCAGGATCGAACGAGTCAAGCTTCCCAAAAAATGGCACGATGCCAGAAATACTTTCCCCAACTCAAAGACAACTGCTGTGAGTGAGTTTCTTTAGCAGTGCTTTTCTCTTGTCGCCACTAAGATAACTCCATAGAGGCCGGTATCCCACCAAGTTATTTACACATCAAGAGTCATTCACACTGATCCAGCTCCCCCAGAGTTGGCACTCGGAATGAACAAGATATCTGACACTCCTGTTCTTATCTGGCAGCCAGGGCTCCCTGATTGGGGCTGTTAATTTGGTCCAATCAGGGAACTCATTTTATGAAGTCCACCTGGCCGACCTGGTTACAATCAGTGCAGTCACAACTGTCAGATTCTATAATAGAAACAAGTATGGCTCCCTTTTCCTTCAGCATCTTAGATGGACAAAAAAAAATTCTGCTCTCTGAATACCCCAGCAGCTGAAAAGATGTAGATAACTTGTTTTCTATGAATTTTGTTTGTTTCTGTGGAAAATTGAAAGACAGCAAATCCAGGGACACACTATTCTAAATCCAAGAGTAAAAGTCTTAGAGAAATGCACACATTATCACTCTCCATGAACTAGATCCAGAGATTTTGAATAAAATACAAAAGCACCTTAAGATAAAAATGTGACCGCAGGTCACAAGCATTCACCTAAACCAACCAATTGGAGATGCTGTCACCAACATAAAGTTGCAGTTTCTGAAGAGGGGCTTTTTGATCAAGTAAACAGGAGCAGAATGGTCGCCCTGCTTTAAATGCTTATTTTTGACAGAAAGCCTTAAAGAGTCTTGTGAAATGTCAGTTAAGTTTCTAAATAATTTCAAAATAAAACCAATGCTAAGAATTTGGGAAACTGTCACTTTAAATGACAGTCTTTGGTTTTATAGAATCAAACAATCTGCAATTTTATCTAAATTTTCAAATAATTATAATGTAAAGTCAGTTTTAAAGGTTATCTTCTTCAAATGTTTAGTCTTTTGTTCTCTATCTGCCCTGTATTTGGATTATTTTTAAAAGCTTTGGAATATATGCAATGAGCCTGTTTCCTTAGTTACTAAAATCACGACTGAAATAAATACAGTGAAGGACAAGGAGAGGCATCAATATCAGCAGGTTTACTTTGTTCTCAAACAGCCGACCTTTTGCTGGTAATATTTATGAGAAAGTAATGAATCTGTATTATTGGCAATTTTCAACTAATGTAACTAATAATTCACTGAACCCATTAATATTTTGTAAACAGGCCTGGGGGCTATTTATAGTTCACCTTGTGTCATTAATGAACTTCACCAAATGTGCTGCTCCATGTCTCTCTGCCACAATCTGGGCCATATGCTGGAATAAAAAGGCAGGAAAGCTAGGAATAGGGAATCAAAAACAGAAATTGCTGGAGAAACTCAACGAGTCTGGCAACATGTGCAGAAAGAAAGAGTTAATATTTCAAGTCCAATTACCTTTCTTCAGAACTGACACTTAGCACAGTAATCATTAAGTATTTTGTATGGCTAACCAAAGCACAGGAGATTGGGTGGTATCCACCTCAGCTTAATCAGAGGTAGGCATGTTAGTTTCTGTGTTCATACGCACATCCATTACACAACACTGGCAACATGGACCAAAAGCTGCTGTGGGATTTTCAGGAGTAGAATGTAAAGAATCTACTGACATTAAGAGACATTACCAAGGAGGTAAACGGCATCTGCAGCTGTCATAATGATTTAACCATACAGTATTCAAATCAACCAAATAGTAGGCAAATCCCAGTTAAAGCACTTTGCTTTGATATCACCATCAATCCTCGTTACTTCCTTTTTACAATTGCAGCACTGTTGTATGGAACATTTTCACAAATTGATTTATCATTGACCTCACACAGAATTTTGTTCACTGGCAGTTTCATATAAACTTGAAAGAAAGGCGAGAAAGAGAAAAAGCAAAGAAACAAGGTGGTGCAGTGTCTTAAACACTGGCTTATTGCCTTTAGGTTCACAGTTGGAATCCACTGTGGACTGACGCAATGAAAGCCGCCTTTGTCTGTTAACTGTGAGGGTCCTGTGTGGAATAAATGAGCATTTTCAAACTAGCTCCCAGTAGGTACAGACCCTCAGCACCGAATGGCCCTGATTGACAATCACTCAGAAACCACAAGGTCTGGAAAATGAGAGCAATGTTATATTAATTTAGCGGGCAGCACAGATTCTCATGGCCCGACAGCAGGAAGTCTACTCTGCATTTGCATGTTGTACACTTAACTATGTAATGCCTGAATGTGTTGACTGAAATGGGAAAGCAGATCTCTCAGTGCAAATTTCATTAGCAAATCTCAACTTGCTAATGATCTATGATAAATGTATCACCAACATAACTGCACTATGTTCAGTTAGCTCATAAACTTCAAATTTCCAGACTGGTATATCCCATTAACTAGAGGCAATGCAGTGCCTCATGCCAAAATTCAATCAAGTAAAAGCTGTGTTCTTTATAAAGCAAGCTTTCAGTTAAAAATCACTTTATATTAACAAGGCATATCCTTCATTTTCAAGCAGAGAATTAGCCCAGCTGTAAATTGACAAATGGAATATCCTGTAAGAGTTGTTCCTTCCAAAGGTGGTTGGTTAGCTCAGTTGGCTACTCACCAATGTTCCACGCATGATAATCAGTGCCAGCATTAATCTCCAGTTCCTCAAGGCGGTCACTCTCAAACTTCGGATGTCTGTGTAGCCAGCATAAAAGTTAGAAGGAATGTTGCTGGATGGCAGCTTTGCAATACAGAGTGATGTCAACAGCATGGGTTCAATTCCTTTCCTGACTGAGGTTACTGTGAAGGTCCTGCCTTCTCAATTCCACTCCTGACCCGAGGTTAAACCCCAATCACCTGTCTATTGAGAAAGCAGCCCTCTGGGACTTAGGCACTTTACATTTACCAATCCACTGTATGTTGGCATGCACACGTTAGCAGCAATTTAGTTACTAATTCCTTCAAAACAAGAACTATCACTTCTGATAGTCATTTGCCAAGGATTCTTTTCCTCCATCTGAGGCAAAATATTGGATTTTTAAACATTATTTTGTGATTGATATTTTAGATTTGCTCTTGTCGAGATGAAGTGTATGTCAGATGGTGCAGCATTCTTCTGCTAGTCTTAATCATAAAATTTCACTTGTCAGGTTAAAAAAAGTCACTGCCTAACAAACCTAACCTCAAAAGATCCTGTACAGCAATGTGCCTTTTACACTTCTTCAAACACCCGTCTATAATTGCAACCTCATTTTTGTCTACTGAGTTTCAACCTGCTGCACTAAGAATTGGCTTGGGATTTCACCAAACTTGTTGCAAGTTGTTATGAAAAATAAAGAAACTAAAACAGAAACCATGTTAACAGGTCAGGCAGCATTTATAGAACAAGAAACAAAATATTTCAGGTCAACAGCCTCACATTGGAGAGAAAACCCTTGGCAAATGCAAAATGCTGGAAATTATAAATACGAACAAAGTGCCAGAGATATTCAACATGTCTGGTCACATCTGTACGGGTCAGTGATCTTCAATCAGAAGAGCTTCAACTGTACCCGCCTGAACTCTGTTCAAAATTGAGGTTCCATTCTATGGGGCAGAATATTATGTTCTGCTGGTGGTGAGTTTAGAGGAAGGAATGGCATTTATATAGGCAGGGTGATATATGCATGAACCTCTCCATCTTTTTTACATTTTCATATCAGTCTGTTCAGGGATGTTATGACTCACATCTCAAACAGGCAGGACTTGAACCCAGATCACCTGGCCCAGAGACATAGACATTACCACTGTTCCACAAGAGCCCTCAACCTCAACATGATACCCCATCACCCCTCCCCATCAGAATTAAGCTGAGCAGGAAAGCCTAGACTTGACCTGCCTTCCCTGCCAAATTGAAGTCCATAAGTGGCCAATTAATTACGTCTTATGGATGTCACTCCATTTCCGCTAGAATTAATCTGGTTGTAAGCAGCCAATCATCATACAGAATGCACCACAGATGAAACTGTCCAGAATGCTTGCAGTTTGTGGGCCCTCATTCAAAGACTCAGTCAAGGGTCCCAATAGAAACCAGTCCCTTCTTGCTCTGACTCCCCTGACATCACCCACTGTCCCCTCTCTGCCCTGTGTACTCTACTATCCTGGGAACGTAAGGGATAGCCTCCTCATTGGCACTGCTGAGCACAAAGCGCAGACTGGGCAGGATTCATAATCCAGGCTCCTGATTTCAAAGGAAGATCTGAAGGGGGCCTTGCCATTGCCAATTCGGCTCACCCACAGACAAAAAAGACAGAAGATGAGAGGTGATGCCACAATGACATTCCATTGTATATTTATTTGCCAGTAGTCAACTGTGGATGATGATGATCCATTTGAAATGCGATGTCAAATGTGCTTTCCACCAGTATGACACACTTGCCAAATGCAGTATTACATTGCTGGCAAAAAAGTAAAAGCATTAACCATTGACATTTATAATCTGAGCATTTTTGTTTTGGCAGAACATCAGTGAAGATTGAAGTTCTACAATGCAGAATGCCTCTACAGTTAGGAAGTCTGGGAGAAAAGTTGATGCTGATATGTTTTGGGTTACGTACAGCTTGGTGACCTGTAGGGTGTAGAACTGCTGCAGTCAGAAAGGGGGGATGGAACATAGAAATTTTTTTTTAAAATTAGAAATCAGACTGAGAGGATCCAGGGAATGATTATAACATTACCTCTTCTTTGGTGCATTGATATCTCAAGTCGTGATGAAAACTTGTAATCATTGTACACATCAATGCCCTTGGGTATATTATCTTTTAGTCTTCAATGACAAATTATTCCTAAATTATAGCTACAACTGGAATTATTCACTGTCCCAGTTAACGGATTAAATTCAAATAATCCAACAGTGCAAGGTGAAATTTTAGACTTTTAACCGATACTTAGGTTACATTAATTTGATTTGGATTCCTTTGAAATGGTGAACTAAGTGAGGTGCTTAAAATGGTAGAGATTAGATAGTGTGGATACAGAGAAGTTATTTCCTCTAACAAGCGCAGTACAAGGGAATACAACAACTGTAAAAAACATAGAGATAGTAGGAACTGCCGATGCTGGAGAATCTTGAGATAAAACGGTGTGAAGCTGGATGAACACAGCAGGCCAAGTAGCAGCAGAGGAGCAGGAAAGCTGACATTTCGGGTCGAAGAAGGGTCTCGACCCGAAACGTCATCTTTCCTCCTCCTCTGATGCTGCTTGGCCTGCTGTGTTCATCCAGCTTCACACCATTTTATCTGTAAAAATATAGAGTTTGACCATTGAGGAATCTCATTTTGCCAATCAGAAAACTGGAACTCTTTCTCTTGTAAAAGGCTATAAATGCTGGGTCAAATGAAATTTAAAACAGATTGAATAGGGTGTATAAAGATTTGGAACAAAAGGCATAACTATACATTACCCACAAGCTATCAGAATGGCAAAGCAGGCTTCTGGAGTTGTGGCCTATTCCCATTCGAGACGAGTGTATTATAGATAATAAACTGAAGCTTCATACACCTATTATAGTGAGTGATCCCATCGCACTTTTGATAAAGAAATTGTTTCTGTCAGTGTTTCTCTAAAACATCGTCCAAAATCAGACTAACTGATCATTAGCTCATTATTGTTTGTGTATCCTAGCTGTCCAAGTGTCAGTTGCTGCATTTGCCTACATAACAAACATGACTGCACTTCGAAGCAGTTC
Organism: Stegostoma tigrinum; assembly: GCF_030684315.1. Classification (NCBI taxonomy): domain Eukaryota; kingdom Metazoa; phylum Chordata; class Chondrichthyes; order Orectolobiformes; family Stegostomatidae; genus Stegostoma; species Stegostoma tigrinum. The sequence goes on along the minus strand of NC_081386.1, from coordinate 20,862,669 downwards.
TTTGGCTGCTAAGCACTTTAGAACCTCCTGATGTGAAAGGCACTATACAAATACGAGTTTTTTTTCAAAGTAACTATCTTTCACTGTGAATCAATAGCTAGAGTAAGTACATTTTGTCACCAACCAGAACACAGGCAACTGATTCAAAAGTTCAAGTTGAATTTGCCTCACGACTGCTGACTCTTTCTACGCTTTTGATATTCAGATATGTTCAACATTATTGTATGTACTTGCTAATTTTTTATCTTAGCTACATCCCTTTAGTTTTTGTTCAATTTTTCTATTGCACATAACTGTATTGTGTTGATAGGCTACAATGTGAATGTAAAATAGTCTCAAATGGTCAATCTGCAACCTATTTTTGAAACCATATTTCCATCACATTTGGTATATTTCGCTCTAGTAATGCACAGACATTGCATGAACTATTAGTCATGTACTATAAGTTTTCCATGCATTTTAAATATGTATATTAAATGTGCTGTACTTTGAAACAACTGTCTGTTTTGTTACGTGATTACACATCTAAAGAATTGGTAAATCCCAGAATGTTGATAGTAGCAGATTCAGTGATGGTGAAGCCATTGAGTGTCAAGGGGTGATAGTTAGACTCTCTCTTGTACAAAATGGTCATTTAGACCACACACGTCAGACAAAATTATCTGCCACTTACCAGGCCAAGCCGAGATGTTGTCCAGGATTTGCTTCATTTGGACATGGTCTGCTTTAGTATCTGAGGAGTCACAAATGGTCATCTGCAAATATTTCTAACTCTAACCATACGTTGCAGGGAATGTCATTGTTGAAGCAAATGAAGATGGTCGGACCTAGGACACTATTCTGAGGAACTCCTGCAGTAACTTCCTGTGCGCCAGGAAGACAGATGCTCAACATCAGAACTATCTCTTTTCATGCTAAGCATAATCAGTAGTGTTCTCTCTTTGAAAAACATCTGAGATCTTTAATGTCCATCTGACAGAACAAACAATACCTCACTTTTAAGTTTTATTCAAAAAGACACAAATTGAAACAATTGTATATGTTCAGTTGATCTCATTGCTACATTCAAGCTACATATATTAATTCAAAATAGCTAGCTCAAGGGCAATTTATTATCTGAATAGAAATAAACATATCATATTGCAGAGTCACAATGTTGATGAGAACATGTTTCCAGTCCCTTTGATCCAACCCGACCATGCCAACCAAGCATCCCAAAACTAAACTAGTCCACTTACCTGAATAGCTGCCCTGTGTGAACAACCATATTCATATGCAAGTTAATGCTCAGTAATAAATAGGGCCGGGGGGGGGGGGGGCGGCGGGGTGGGAGGCTCAACTTAAATACTGTTAGTTTTGCCAGAGTTTATACTTCTATTATTTTTATTTTCCCTGAGCCACCAAATGCTCTACAAGCTCACTTCAATACATATACATTGCTCTGGTGAGTGAAGAGGGAATGAACACTTAAGGTGTGAACAGAAAGGATGCAATTCTGAAGAACTCCTGCAAATATCCAGGATTTGATTGGGCTCCAACACTACTAACTATCTTCTACTGTGCTGGATATGACTCCTAATGAAAAGTTTCTTCCCGTTTCCCATTAATTTCAATTTTACTAGGATCCTTTATACTGCACTTTGTCAACTAATGCCTTAATTTCGAGAACAGTCATTCTTGCCTCATTTTGAGAGCAGCTCTCACATCCATGTTTGAACCAAGGTTGTAAAGAGGTCAGGAATCATGTGGTCATGGCAGAATGGAAAATTAATAATGAGCAGGCAATTTTAGAGTAAGTTTCACTTAATAGTATTATCGTTGATCCTTTCTATCACATTGCGACTATTGAGATTGGACCAATTTAGTAGTAATTGGTTGGTTTGGATTTGTCCTGCTTTTTGTGGACAAGAAATAACTGGCACCGTTTCTACAATATCAGGGATGTGTCAATGCTGTAGCTCTACCAGAAAAAATCACAGATAGTGGCAGGACTGTGCTGAATCAGAAGTCTTCAGTACTATGACCAGAATTCTGTAAGGTCCCAAAGTCTTTGTAGCATCCATTGTCTTAGGCCATAAGATATAGGATCAGAATTAGGCCATTTTGCCCATTGAATCTGCGCTGCCACTCAAACATGGCTGATATGTTTCTCAATCCAGTTTTCCTGCCTTTTTCGCATAACTTTTGATCTCCTCACTAATCAAGATCCAATCTTTCTCTGCCTTAAAGACAATTTTCAATAATTTGGTCTCCATAGACTTCTGTAGCAATGAGTTCCACAGATTCACCACCCTCTGGCTGAAGAAATTCATCCTCAGCTCAGTTCTAATGGGTCATCTCCTCACTCTGATGCTGCACCTCTGGGTCAGAGTCTCTCCTGCCAGTGGAAACATATCTCCACGTCCACTCTATCCAGGCCTCTCAGTATTCTCCAAGTTTCAATGCAATTCCCCACCCTCCTAAACTCACAGTACACACTCAGAGACCTCAACCTCCTCATATGACAACATCTTCATTCCTAAGTTCATTCTTGCAAACATCTTCTGGAACCATTCCAACACATCCTTCCTTAGAGACAAGGCCCAAAACTCCTCCCTGTATTCCTAATGCGGTCTCATCAGACACTTAAAACAGCTTCAGCAGCACTTCCCGACTCTGGTGTTCTAGTCCTCTTGCAATGAATGCTGACATTACATTTCCCTTCCTCACTGCCAAATGAACCTTAAGAGAATCCTGAACGAGGACTAAGTCCCTTTGTGCTTTGGATTTCCAAAGCCTTTACCGGCTTTCTGCTTAGAAAATAGTCTACACCTCTATTCTTTGTTCCAGTGTGCATAACCTCACATTTCCTGCTTTGCATTCCATCTGCCACTTCTTTACCAATTCTCATTCTGCAGCCTCCCCATTTCCTCCTTCCACCTACCTTCATCTCATCAGCAAACATAGCAACAAAGCCCTCAGTTCCTTTGCTCAAATCGTTAATCTATAATGTGAATATTGTGGTCCCAACGCCGACGACTATGGAACCCCACAAGTCACTGGCTGCCATCCTGAACAATGTCCCCTTTATCCGCACTCTCTGCCAGTCAGCCAATCCTCTATCCAGGCCATTCCCTTGTCCCTTACACCATGGGCTCTTATTCAGCAGTCTCCTTTTGCACATTTAAAGACCTTCTGGTGATCTAAATATCCTCAGGTGTTTCTGAGTGTGAATTGAATCAGCTCGTATCTATGCTGCTGTGGACCTCAGGAGAAGGCCATAATGAATCATCTGCTTGTGGGTGAACGTGGTTACGTGTGCTTCAACATTGTCTTTCCATACAGATATGCTCGGCTACCTCATCATTCAGAATGGGGATGCTTGTGCAGCGTCCTCCTCCAATTGTCAATTGGTTACCACCACTCAAGACTGGATGCGGCAGGACTGTAGATCTGCTCAATTGGGTTGAGAGATTACTTAGCCCTGTCTACTGCGTGCTGCTTCTGGTTTGGGCATGCAGGTTATTTTGTATTGTATCTTCACTAGGTTTATGCCTCATTCTTTAGGCATGCCTCTTCATTGAGCCAGAGTTTGTTCCCCAATCTGATACTGATGGAGGAGTATGGCATAATGCGGTGTCATAGATAGATTGCGATTGAAAATAATTCTGCTGCTGTCCTAACGATCCTCATGGTTGCCTGGTTCTGAGCTGCTAGATTTGTTCTGAATCTCTCTCACTTAACATGATGGTACTGCCACACAATACAGTACAGAATATCCTCAAAGTACACATGGGACTGTGTCTCCATTACGACTATGTGGCAGTCACTCCTACCAAAACTGCAAATAGGTAGAATGCTGACAACTGGGTCAAGTGAGTATTTTTCCCCCCCTCCTCTTAGTTTTCTCACCACTTACTACAGTCTCAGTTACTCACATGCTTTCTGGACTCTGTTCGCAACGGTGCTCCTGACCTACTGTGTTAGACACTGAAGCCCCACACCCAAGATTCATTCTTACACGAAATTCTGAGACCCATCTTTATTCTGTACAAGGAGTTATTTGATTATGGAAAATTACAGTACCTATTAGTCATAATTAGTCATAATCCCACAATGTTGACAAGCAACATTGCCAAAGACGATGATAACCTGCCTTGGAGTATTTTGTGTCAATCTGATTACACTTACACCACTCATTTCATTAGCTGCATGTCATGAAGCTGACAGCTAGATAGCAAAAAAATGGAACCAACCATCAGTCCCAACAGCTGAGGTTGATTGTGAAAAATAAGTAAGACTTGAATTTACAAAATCTCTCAAACACACCAAATTGACCCTCAACCTTCTTCAGAGTTACTTGGAGGCCAGTTCTGTGCCATTAAATGTAACTATGTTGCACCAATAAAGTATCAAATAACGATGAGATAAATAGCCAATGAACCTATTGTTTTTCTGGTACTTGTCTTCATTAAAAGCCCTTTAAGATCTTTACTTAGAATTTAAAATAAAAATCTTAAAGGTAGTGCAGATCAAGTTAAAAGGTTTTCTTTCTTAAAGTAATGTACATAGTTCATGTGTGCGCATTATGCCTTTAAAGAGGGAGGAAGGAGAATGGTAAAAGAAACAGTAAACATTTCACGTCAAATTAAGTATCACTAAGAAACCAGTTTACATCACAGTTGACATCTACTATCAACTCTGGCTGGTCAGTGTCAGTAATGACTTTGAACTAAATGCAACTGCAGGTTGTAAAGTACGATTCATAGTATGACGATATGGAAAATGGCTGTGTTTTGAGAAATAGGATAAAATGATATGGCTAAAAGCTTTTTGAGGCATTGTATATTTATTAAATTACAGGTGCTTAAGAAAACCATAATAAAACACCTACAATATGGTATTTTTATATATAATATACATATCTGTTATTAAATAGGGAGACTGTACCACAAGTACAACTCAACTTGGATTATTATATTATACAAACATAAGGCTTTGGGTTAGTCTTCAATAAACATTTGTAAATTACATGCGGGGCTGACCTGTTTCACCATGAAAAGTCTTCCCCGATTTTTACCTCTATCTTGTCCACAGTGCAAAAATAAGAAGCAAACTCACTTAATTATAGTGCAACAAACCAGTAGAGCTCTTGTAATGAGTTTGAGTGTTTGAATTAAAATGCTTGAGTGGTAAATCGCTGCTTGGTACAGATACATTTCTTCACTGCTCCAGTATTTCAGTTCTAATTACAGCAAATGAGATCTAATATTAATGCTTGATACAAAGAAAACAGGTTTGATCATTTCAATGCTTAGAAAAAGACAACAAAACATATGTACAAAATACTTCAGGTATTTGAATAGATTACCAATATTTCAATTTGTACCACAGGCAGAATAAATTGGCGTGCACTTTGGTGAAATTTTTAAAATGAGAACTTTTAAGCTTACTTGTAAACTGTAAATAAATTACAGCATCCCAAGGTTCCTGGCATTTAGCAAAAGTGTAGGAAACTGTGCATTTACTTCATCAATCCCAACATGTCCCACATTTCAAATATGCGTGAAATATGTTTGATCTAATTTCTTCTCATTTCCAGTAGTGCACACTCGGAATTTCGTTGCTGCATCTTGACAATAGCCAAGGTCTCAACTGGAACTTCCAATGTAAAAAAAACTTTGGAAATGATAACAAAGTGAAATATTTGAACATCTCTCAAAGAAAACCACCAGGGAAACATGTCCATCACAGACACTACAAAAATTGATCAAGTAGCTGCTGTGTTGGTAAAGTTTTAATTATTGCAAAATCTCACACCCCAGTTAAATGTCACTTACAATGGTTAACCAATTTCTTGTGTCACTGTTCAAGAACAACCAATCTTCACTGAGCTTTAACAAGAAATCTTGCAGCAAACACTTCAGCCACGAGTCCAATCTACACAATAACCTCTGCAAACCACAATGAAGCTTACACAAGCTAGTCTACTTTAGTTTTGGCTCAAGTTTTTGCTAAAGTTGAACTTTTTGCATCACCTTTTGGCATTCATATAACATACAGTCTGGAAGGACACTGCAAGGTGATCGCAGCCACACTGATAAAATCCCACCATGAAATCGACAGTGAAGTAAACAAGACGTCGATGGGAGCAGTTGACATGCTATTATCCCTTCTGTTCCTGCAGAAGGAAGAAAAAGTTAGTTTGGACAAATGCTCCATACCTAGCAAGTGAAAATATGTGTGCGGCAATGCTTACTTTCGCCAACATACATCTTCTAGCTAGTACTGCAATATGAAATGCAAAGTGTGGTTTGTGTACTGGGAGAACAGTCCTCCCCACCAGTTTCTGTACCAGGACAACCCACACACCGTCCAGTTGAGGTCAGTACATAAAAGCATGCTCAGTGTGGAGCAAGTTGCCACAGCACTCCAGGAAAGAGGGAGAACATGCTCATCCACAACACTCATGAGCTGAAACCAAGTAGCATTCCTTCCATGAAATGGTCACAGGCGGTTAATTCAGTATAATTTCTTCCCCCCCACCCCCGACTCAAACCTAAAGAAATAAACAGCATAATTTAAACACGGTCTGATAGCGATGTTAAATTAGACAGTCAGAACTGTGCTACTGAGAAGGATGAACAGTTAATAGCCATTGAAATAAAACAAAGTAGTGAAGATGGTTTCAAGTTGCACATGTTCTTGCAGTTCACAAACTCCCGTGAACTGCTGGGATGGTGATGATTAACTTTATTTATGGTCAATAATTGGCTATGATACATTGATCTTAAATGCCTGTTAAAAAATTCCCACCAAAAAGGCGACATTGTATAAAAGTAGTGGACTAGTCTTCTCCACTGTTCACTGTTGCCAAGGGTTGAGCCATGCACAGCAGAAAGGCCTCCAGGTTCAATTCCTGGTCAGAGTTCAAATTGGCTGTTAGTTGGGACGATGGTCGGATGTCTAAAGTGGCCTGAATTCCCCGGAATTGCAAAAACAAAGAAAATCAGCTAAGAAATATTTGCACAAATACATCAAGTGAGGAGAGGCTGGGTTTTTGACTGTACTGTTTGGATGGAGAGTTCAGTTATCAAACATTCATGCAGTCTCTGATGATACTAAGTTTCTTAAATGCTTAGTTCTGTTATAGTCTACTGACCATGATGCTTTCACCAAATATCCCTATTTAAAACTGAATCAAATATGGCAGTATAAAAGGGCACCCAAATCAAAACAGGAGCAATTCTCAATAAAGCAGACAGGGTAATAAAGATCAGTATTCAGTACTACTTATTTTCTCTTACTCAAGTTGCTTCAACTTTTTCTAAATTGTTTCCAACACAGATTGTGTGGAATGTGAAGAAAATTACAGAGGTTCCCAAACTGAAGGTCAGAACCTCCAGAGGGATTGTGAACTGACATTCTGGGGCCATGAACTCTGACACAGCAAAGCCAGTTAGCGATTGAATTTTAAAAGCTGCATGGCCTCTCTAGATCATTGGAGTTCGTTTTGAAGGTGGATGCAACCTAAGCCAACCAAACGCTGTGACCTAGATGCTGCAAACCCATTAGAGAAGACTCATACCCTCCCCAACATTCCTAATTCCAGTCCCCCACCTCTGGAAAAAGCCCTCGCAAGGGTTTGGGGTCACAGCAACCAGCAAGCACCAAAATTGAGTCACAATGGGAAAATGTTTGGAAAACACTGAAATAAGATGTGAGACAAGAAAATCAAGATATAAAAGGTGAAAAAGAGAGTGGAAGCAGAACAGAGGAAGACAGAAGGAAAAGGAAAAATGCAAGACTTTTCACACAACTGGAACAAAATCTACAACAAAAGTGGCGAAAGTGGAGGAGGGTTGAAGACAGAATTAAAGTATGCCAATCTGTTAAGGGGGGAGAAATTATTTTTCAACAAAACGGGCCTTGGCACTAACGCTTCTGGCTGGTGACTGTGTAATGCAGCACAAAAAGACATTTTGAAATGACAGAGATCTCCAAATATAACCACTAATTTCTGGAGGTTGTAAGTCAATATTTATAACCTTAGGTATACATAGCTAACCAAATATAAAGATCAAACCCATCTCCACCTTCGATTATTGAGAATGTTTAAGTGCTTGAAATGGATTAATGCCTCCACTGAAATAGAAGGCACAGGAAGCAAACTTAAATCAGCTAAGTATTAGTTTTCTAAAACCAACTTAATGAGTCCAAATTCCTGACTAGGTTGGGCAATATTTTGTTAAGTACATAACAAAGTAAAATTATGGTAAATATAAAATTCTCATAGTCACTAGCAAAAAGCTCTTTTACAAAAAAGTGCTTGCAGGGTAATAAATGAAGAATGTCAAATTGACAATCCTGTTACAAATTGAGTTAACAAGTTATTAATGATAATTGGATGGGATTTTGTGTTGTTTAGTCAATGACTTTAGTAATGTTAATGAGGGGAGGGATTAGAACTCTCAAAAAAGAAGCCAGCTAACATATAACAAAGCTCCTCTCCCCATTTTCTAAATCTTCTGTTCTCACTATTGGGGCTTTTGGATGCGCAAAAGGCATTTAATTGGATGGGGAGGTTCTTACCTGAACCCACTGCCTTCCCATCTCTGCCAGAATCATGTGGGAGTGGGAAGACCCAAGGCTGACCTTCCCATCCCATTGCCAATCAAGGATGTTATGTGGACCACTCAAGCGCCTCATCTCAGCATTGCTGGGAGTAACCCAACTGCAGGTGGAGCTGCCTCTACACAAAAGCTAAAACTGTGCAGTCAGTCTGTGAGCTGGTGATCGTGGTGGAGAGGTGGTCTGCTCAAGGAGCTATAAATCAGGATGGTATGGGAGCAGCTGAGAACCAACCTCTCTGCCTCTGTTACTGCATGCTGCCAAACTCCCACCCTATAGGTCCCAGTGACCAGAACTGCTCTGTGGCACCCCCAAGCATTCCAGTGCCTATTTGTCCAGCTGTAGAAACAATCACCTGTGGCTCTGCAGACCCTCTTGATTATGTGAAAACTCTTGGAAGGCAAGGCCTTTTACTCTGCGGTCTTGATCCTAACCTCACCACTGCCGATTTGGCATCTGGTTTGATTTGACTCCTTGCCAGCAGACAAAATCCCACCACCTCAACAAGATACCTCTTCATGCTTCATGCAACCATAATAAAACCGGAGAAATTCATCCAAAAATTGAGGATTTGAAGATTTCTATAACACAAAAAAACAAATTTCCTTCCCCAGACTGGTTTTACTCCAGTCTCTGGCTAGACATAGTCACTTTCATAAGGTGGAATTCTGTACTGCTCGCTTAACAGTTTGCTGCTGACATCTACTGGCCAAGTGTGTAACTGATGAGACAACACAATGTGGAGCTTAAAGAACACGGCAGGCCAGGCAGCAGAGGGGCAGAAATGTTGACGTTTCAGGTCGGGACCCTTCTTGCTCTGCTATCTCTGTGTAAGTGACAATATCTTTGGAATTAGCTTACTGCATCAATGCCATCCACTAGGTCAGTCCAAAACACAGCAACAAGCCAGTGGCAGGTATATAAACACACACCAACAGAAAGATGTATTGGAAAACTTTTAATGTGTCTTTCTACTATTTTCTATTCAATGTTTTTTTACAAATCAATGGGTTGAAAAGGGAGGTATAGAAGAGGAGGAAACTGAGAAAATGGAAATCAGGAAGAGAAAAAGGGCAAAACATTATTCGTTTATTCTTTTTGCACGTTTAAAGTGTCAAACTGTTTTCTTCAAATTTAACAATGTCTTGTATAAACAAACATAAGATATAAAATTTCTTTTATGACTTAAATTATGATATATACCCATTGTTAGCCAACTGGCAGAAGCACTGCCTCTCACAAGACTCTTTTAGCCAATCTCCCAATTCCTTTACAAATTAAAGGTAACTATAACTTGTTTTAAAGTTAAACAAATGAGCAATTTTTACATATTTAAAGTTTCCAAGGGAAACTCCTCCCAGGACTCCATACTTTGGGACATCGTGTAAAACCTGCTACCTGCATATAGACGGCTCTTCTGATTAGTGATGAATGAATATACATTGGTGTTGAATGATACATGGATCAGTCTTCTCCATGAAGTCCACTGCAGTCACCTAGATAGCTGACATTCATGGTCAAGGTTCACAAATGAACAGTCACCACTTTACATAAGATGTCAGGCCAACCATCACACAAAGCAAGATTCTCCAGCATGAAGTCAGCAAAGCTGAGAGGGAAAATTCAATGGAAGTGCAAAGTAAAATGACCATAGTGTAACAGGAAATATTTTTAGGGGGTCTGGCCTAGACAAGTATTGATTCTGTTAAAATATAATTTCAGCTCAGGAAGCTGCATAATAAATAAACGTTACCTATAATATCCACAATATGCAGCTTCAGTTCTTTCTGCAGTGTGCCAAGAGCTGAATGTAGAGCTTCAGGTGAATCTGATGTAAAGCTAAGATTTTGTTTCACATCATTGGAAAGTGAAAGCCAAAGGTGCCCAAATTCTTCAGTGGTCAGTTTTAATGGCCTGGAAGCAGATAGACAAGAGAACTGGGTTAGAGAACTTGTCAAATGAGAACAATAATTCTAACTATGTACTTGTCAAAAAGTTACATTTAACTTCACAAGTTCATCAGGACAGGGCCAGTACACTTGTGCTGAGAATTAACTGGGTATTATCCAATTTCTGATATTAAAATGTTACAGGAACTAAACAAACCAGCAAGGTCCAACTTGGGCAGATACTCAGGGTTTGCCTTGTGAAGACAGACCATTTCCTTTTTCTGACCTCAATACAAGGATGGTGCTGAGAAACAACACAACACTGTTACATCTGTGTAATCATTTTTCGATTTTTTTTCCTCTGTCTAGGGTGTCCAATATCTCTGAATGCAAACAAGGTAACATTTATCTTTCTGAGGAAGGGTCACTGGCCTGAAACATTAACGCTGACTTTTTCTTCATGGATGCTGCCAGACCTGCTGAGCTTTATCCAGCAACTTCTGTTTTTGTTCCTGGTTTACAACATTTGCATTTCTTTTGGTTTGTAAAATTTATCATTACATGTGTAAATGGGTGATACGTATTCTCTCACTGTTGAGAGAAATTTCTCTTCAGCTCTAAGAACAGGGAAGTGAAACTAGCTGGTTAGTTCTTTCAAAGAGGAGGCAAAAGCACTATGGCCACTTTCTATGTTGTATGATTTGAAAAGGCACAAAGGAGTTTATTGTCTTGTAAATACTGCCTTATATTCTTAGTCTTTACCTAATTTTTTTATTAGAAGAGATGTAACCTATGTCTCACTGTTATAACCTCAGTAAAGTGGGTAAGTTTTTTCCCCAACTGCACAATGTCAATGAATTGCTACAGTGCACAAGGAGGCCATTCAACCCATCGTGTTTTCACTACTCTTTAAATGAGCATTATGGCTTAGTGATACTCTTCAAGTCACCCAATATCATAGCTTGAGAAATACAGCTATTTAACTGTAGTTATAAGTGAAATAATCGAAGTTTGAAAGGTACTTTTGACCTTATACAAGCATTCTTTAGTTCACTTACTGCGAAAGTCTTGAAAAAGAAGCCTTGCATATGTAAAATAATTTAGTTTCGTTATTCCCTTACATAGAGATGTTGCCATTTAAAGTGGAATCATGGTCCAAACATGTCAGCTACCTTCATCTGGCTGCTGTTAGAACATGGCCTACATCCATTCTTCATTCAGTTATTCTTAACTGTTACTGTAGGGCATACCCTGAACTCCAGATGGCATCTCCTCATGCTAAAATAGATAAAATTTCGCAGAACTGTTACAGGAGGCAACATTAGGCCGAACATGTCTGTCCCTGATTTCTAAAGGAACAATGTACCTAGTGTCACCTCCTTAAGTGCCTTGATTGAACCTGCACCTCCAGCACAGACTGGCAGCATTATTCAGATCCTAACTACTTACTGCATGATTCGTGTTTTCTTCATGACATCACTGCTTTTTAAGCCAAGTGCCTTAAATCCTTGCCCACTTACTTTCAATCCTCACAACAACAGGAAAATGATTTGTTCAGCATTTCAGGGAATATAGTTTAAGCTCAATCGCAGTGATCTAGTAAAAAATGATGAGGTTCAAGCTGCAGCAAGGACACCCGTCTCAGCTAAAAGGAAAAACAGGATCCAAGTCAAAAACTTCAAGGGCTTTTGAATTCTCTTGCCTTCCAGTATGGGTTTCATCAGCCTGCAAAAATGACTGAAGTGAGTGTGGAGCTGGCCTGCTGTGCTCCTCCAGCTCCACAGTGTGCTGTCTCAGACTCCAAGACTGTTGCTATCTCTGAACTAAGTGTGGCCAGTTTCAATTCATTCTTCTTAAATGAGAGTATCAGCACTTGAGGAAATACCGAAAGTGCATTATAACCAATACCTCCCCAACAGTTTTATATTCCACATTTTCAATCCAATTATTAGCAAGCTTGGCCAGAGACTGTCCCACAGATGACAGGTGAGCCTGCACTTTCTTTCACAGGATTAGAAAGACAATAGGTTGGATTGTTCCCAGACAACAATCAACCTTGCCAATGAATTCTGGAAGTTGGTCCTTCTCCTTCCACTCAGAACTGACTACATGATCAATTACCTCAGGATACCAGCATTCACAGCTGGTTATTCAATCAGGAGAGAGGCATCACACCTTAATATTTTTGAGTAAATGCCATTTTCATAACTGCACTGTCCAATTAATATTAAATATTTTACTTGCCTATCAAGCAAATTAAAGGCCTAAAGATGGTAGTTCACAACCATATTCCCCAGAGGAGGGTAATAGGAGCTTGAATATAACATGAAACATATTTGGGGCCAAATATTTGGCTATTACCCTCAACAACAGTTAAGAACTAAGGCTCTTATGCACTTGGAATTAGAGTACTAATATCCAATTTATTCAGAACCTTTAATAGCTAGTTACTTCTGGACCTTTTGTTCCTAATTTTCCTTAATGATAATAAGCAAATGTGCAAATGCCAAAAATGACAAATGAAATTTCAATTGAAATATTGTTATAAAAGTAAGTTGCAATAAGTTTGTTCAATTTCATTTCAAAAACTAGAAATACACAAACACTTTCAGCAAACAGCACAAGAGAATGCATCAATATTTAAAATTGCAAAGAACTTTCAATATTCAAAGTAATAGCCAAACTTCTAATATAGCAATTCATTCTGAAATTTAAAGCAATGTTTATAACTAATAATTTTGGTAAACATTAATCTCATACCTGATGAAATCAATTAAAAATAGAGCAAGTGTAATTTCCTGCTGGGTACACTGACTAGATTCTAGGTAATAAGTAAGGTGTCCAGTCAGTAGCACCTGGGTACATGGTTTGACCATCTGTAGACAGAGCTGACAATTGACTGTGGTTTGGGATTGCACCACTGGAAAAGGAAAGTCCATGCTCTCAGCAGTCTGCATAATTATAAAAAATTAAAAAGAGTGATGTGAAGGTTAAAATTACAAATGTACAACAATATCCTATTTAATCAATAAAAATATGATCCGGTAAAATGGTAACAGTGTTCCTGCTGTAGACTGGGTTCGGAAGAGATCCTCCACAAAGTAAACTGCTTTATGAACGTGTAAATTAGGCACAGGACTAGACCACTTGGCTCCTGGAACCTACTCCCCCATTTCACTCCCCAGTTTATCCTTTGTTTATCAAAAATCTAATCACCTCTGCCTTAAAAATATTCAATGACTGCTTCCACCACTGAGAAAAGCTTTCAACCATTTCAAGAGAAAATGTCCTCCTCTCTGTCTTAAATAAGTGCTCCTTTAGTTTTAAACAATGATTAAAAAAAAACATTTTTAACAGTTTTAGATCCTCCTACAATAGAAAACATCCTTTCTACATCCACCCTGTCAATGCCCCTCAGGAGGGGCAATCAAGTCATCCCCAATTTTCGAAACTCCAGTAGACACTAGCCTAGCCTGACAAATCTTCTCACAAGAAGACCCTCTTAGTGCAGGTAAACATCCTCTGAACTGCTGCTAATGTATTTACATCTTTTTTGAAAATAAGGAGGCTAATATTATGCACAGTACTCCAGATGTGGTCTCACCAGTGATGTGAATAAATTAAGTATAACAACTCTACTTGTGTATTCAATTCCCCTCGCAATAATGCTCATTGGCTTTCCTAACTACCTGTTGTACCTTCTAGGATTTATGCACTAGAACACCCAGATCCCTCTGCAACTTAGAACTCCACAATCTCTCATCATTTAGATAATATGCTCCAATTTCATTCTTCCTGCCAAAATGGAAAATCGCGCATTTTTCCACATTAGACTCCATTTGCTAGATCTTTGCTCACTTGCCTAACCTATCTCTGTCTCTTTGAAGATTTCTGTCCTTTTTATTATTGTTCATCTATTCACAAGCCTAAGAATAACTATTTGCCCAAATCAAAAGTCGAGGGATTTCTAGCATTAAGCTATGCGGAGTACATCAAATGGCTGACTGTCTGATTTCCAGGCTGAGGCATAATGTGTGCATGTAGAAAGAGCATAACAGGGGAGTTAAGAGAGATAAAGGAGAGAAACTTGAATTCTAATGCTAAAACGTATTTTGATGCAACTCAGGTTTGTAAATTTCAGAATTTTATATAACTAGTATGAGGGTTTTGTTTAAAGTAACTTGCACTACAAACCCTGATGATGTTTAAAAACTTTAGACAAAATTTCATTCCAATAATCTTTTAATGAGACTAAGTACAAAATTTTACTTAATTTTAGTAAGTTAATTTATTTAAATTGTTCAATACTATATCACTGCCAGACTGTATTTACCTGTAATTCGTCAGTTAATGCAAAGTTGACTGTTGCATTACGAACTTCCACACTGCTGAGGTTAGTAATAAACAGGACTATGAGCAGACAGTCCTTTTTCCAAATTTTACAGGAAAACAAAGCAATATTTTCATTGGCACAAACAAGCTCGAGCTTTGAATGAGAATGCTCAGCAAACTCATCTGGCAAACTTGGAGTTAGACTGGAGATTTGTTCCTGAGACTCAAAGGCAGAGCTACAACTTGCAGGCTGTATGATGTCAAAATTTCCATCTCCAAATAGACCTGAAACGGATTCCTTTGATACTTTGATTGTCTTCAAGTTGTTACTTGGAGTCCATGATTTGTCATATCCTTGGGCAGGCTCCTCTGTGCGGACCTCTGCCGAGTCAGATAATAT
This sequence comes from Stegostoma tigrinum, assembly GCF_030684315.1. Classification (NCBI taxonomy): domain Eukaryota; kingdom Metazoa; phylum Chordata; class Chondrichthyes; order Orectolobiformes; family Stegostomatidae; genus Stegostoma; species Stegostoma tigrinum. The sequence continues at coordinate 20,847,438 of NC_081386.1, read as the reverse complement.
TTTCCTTAATGGCATTTCTTTATTTTCTTGGAAGGGATTACACCTTTCAAGGACATTATCCATGAGGTTTAGAATTTGAGAGGGGTGTGGAACATTCGTCTTCGGTGCGTTTATAGCTTTTTCATGGCTATTCTGCCCCTCAACAATCTTCAACTTTCTCCGAAATTTCTGGGTACTGCTCTGAGGTTTTCCCATCTGAAAAGGTTGTAGAAATGCAGAAATTATAACTTTTAAGGTCTTGATATTGCTAAGGAGCATTAGTAAACATTTTTATTTGGGTGAATTCACGCACACTTTCCACACTTCTTTAAAGTGAACCTTAGCTCTAAGTTAATAATGATCATTTTCTTTAAGTCAAATATAGCAAAGAACAAATTTCACTGCTCATCAGGATTTCAAACTAGACAATTAGGAGGTCTTGTTTTGTAAAATTTCTTAGACATTACAGGGATAATGCTTAAACTGCTCTTCAGGTTTTATTATTTTGTGGCTTTTTGGTACATATGACCTTTTTACAGGTGAAAATAGAACATGTACCTATAAAGCTATTAAAATGGACAGTTAGTGAAAAAGGAACTTGTAACATGAATGTGCAACAAAAATTAGTTACCTTAAGTGAATAGAGTTGATACAAATCAGTTTGGAGATATACTTGAATTAACAGAAGCATTCGCAGTGAATCACCTCATTGAATCAGTGTGTTATCTGCAATATTTAAATGCTTCTTGCTTAAGTTTTGCACTGATTTTCAAATGAAACTGATGCCAAAATAAAATATAAACCTGTTTACGGATCTCATCTAGCCTCATAATACCGAAAGCTACATTAAATGTTCGGGAGCTCCAACGAACTACGTAGATATTTTCCTTTGGGAATCAACTCTCCAAATGCTGAGCCTATCACCCTTGAACTTCCAAATTCATCTTTTAATTGCTAATGAAGGGCACTTGTAGGACAGTGGCACTGTCCCTACCTCTGAGGTAGGAGCCTCATGTTCAAGTCCCACCTGTTCCAGAAGTGTATACCATGTCTGAACAAGCTGATTAGAAAATATATACAATTGTTAATTACACATGTGCGTATATAAATATTGGGGGTAAGCTAGCATGCAGTTCAGAATAATGCCAACGGTGCAGGTGCAATTCCGGTTCCAGTTAAGATAGCTTGGGGACCTACCTACCATGGCCGAGTCCATGCAGGTGGAAGTCAATGAAAAAGAAAAAACAGCCAAGAGAAACAGCTCAGGCTGAAGCATCAATTAGATACTCAGACAAAGACCTGCCTTCCAGCACAGCACTCAACAGAACTGAACGGAATGCACAAGTATGTGCCACTGCTCACTATTTTGTTCTTTCTGTGACTCAATTTTGCACGTTGAAAATTGTTGCAACCTGTCATGAGAACTGAGAGCATGGATTTCAGCTGGGGAAAGCTGAGACACTAAGTGCCTTGCCAGAGAGGGAGCGCAACTGTTGGTCAGAGTTTCACAGAAATAACTGGTGGCTCAGAAACCATGAGCACAAAATTACAGCTTACGACACCAATTAGGGTTCTGACCCCTAGTGGTGGGAAGCACTACAGTCACATGGTGTAGGTTAGCCACAGTCCTCTCAGGCAGGAGTCCCAGAATTTTGAAGGATTATTAACATATTTACAAGTGCATTGTCGACAGGGCCCTCAACCAGGTCTGACCCATCTCATGCACCTCCAACCTGACCCCTTGTCTCTCCCCTCCTGCAACAGCAATAGGATTCCCCCGTCCTTACCAACGATCCCATCAGCATCACAATCCAGAAGATCATCAGCCGACATTTCTGCCTCCTCCAGCGAGATGCCACCACCAGACATATTCCCCTCCCCTCCCCTCCCCTCCCGTGTGTGTTCCGCAGGGACATGCTGGTCTACTCTTCCTTCACTCCAAACATTCCCTCCCCACATCCCCATGGCACCTTCCCCTGCACCTGCCAAAGGCATAACACCTGCCCAGAGACAATAAGAACTGCAGGTGCTGGAATCAGAGATAATACAGTGCAGTGCAGTGCTAGAGGACCACAGCAGGCCAGGCAGCAGGAAGGCTGACGTTTCAGGTTGGGACCCTTCTTCAGAAAGGGGGTTGTGGTGGGAGGGAGCTCAGAAATATATAGAAAGGAGGGATGGGGCTGGGGAAGCTAGGTGGGATGGTCATAGATGCGTACAGGTAGGGAGTGGTGAGGATTGGTCAGTGAGGTGGGAGGAGTAGATAGGTGGGAGAGAAGATGGACAGGTTGTGTCAGGTCAAGGAGGCAGAGTGAGAGGGAGGGTTGCTCATGGGATGAGGCCGGGCAGTGGGGAGATTTTGAAACTAGTAAAAACCACATTTAGGCCATTGGGTTGAAGGCTCTCAAGGCGCAATATGAGGTGCTGCTCCTCCAGTTTCCAGGCGGTGTTATTGTGACACTGGAGAAGGCCCAAGGTGGACATGTCACCAAGGGAGTAGGAGGGGAAGCTGAAACAGTTCACGACCGGAAGGTGGTGCTTTTTGTCACGAGCAGAGCACAGGTGCTCTACAAAGCAGTCTGCAAGCCTCCACTTGGTCTCGCTGATGTAGAGAGAGCCACATCAGGAGCAGCAGATGTAATAGACCATGTTGACAGATGTGCAAGTGAACCTCTGTTTAATATGGAAGGTTTGTTTGGTGGCTTGAATGGAGGTGGGGTGGGGTGGTGAGGTGGGGTGGGGTGGGGTGGTGAGGTGGGGAGGTGTAGGGGCAGATGTAGCACTTCCTGCACTCGAAGGGAAAGGTCTACCTCTTCCCTCCTCAGTATCCAAGGGCCCAAACATACAGCAACATAAAGCAGCACTTTACCTGCACTGCACAAATCTAGAATACTACATTCACTGCTCACCTCGTGGTGTCCTCTGCACTAAAGAAACTAAGTAGACTGGGTGACTGCCCGCAAAAAAGACTCCCAGCTTCCAGGTGCCTGCCACTTTAAAACACCACCCTGTTCTCTGGCTATAATCGCTGTCTCAAGCTTGCTGGAAGAACAATACCTCATTTTCCACTTAGGGACCCCGCAGCCCTCTGGGCTGAATAATCAAAATCAATAATTTTAGGGCCTGAACTCTCCCATGCTCTGGCCCCCCTCCCCACAAACCAGACCTTGTTATCACAGTCTGCCATTACACTCTATCTATTGTCAGCCACTTACAACCTCAACATGATATCACAACTCCTATAATCATTGGTCTCAGCAATGAAGGGCAAATTGGGAGTAGTCCATCACACCCCTTACTGATGATAGATAGACTTTGAAGAGTCAGGGAGCAAGTTACGTGTCATAGCATTCACAGCCTCTGAACTGCTTTTGAAACCACGGTATTTATGTAGATGGTTCAGTTTGGTTTCTGGTCAGGGCAAAGGCAATGTCACTGAATGTCAAGGGGCAATGGTTGGAATCTGATCTGTTGCAGATGGTCATCATTTGCCAATGGTCTTTTGCCACTTATCAGCCCAAGCTGTTGTCCAGGTATTATTGCATTTGAACACAGATTGCTCCATATTTGACAAGTTGCAAAGGTGCTGAATACTGTGCAAGCAGCAGTGAACATTGCCACTTCTCAGCTTATGATTGACATAAAGTCACTGATGAAGCAGTTGAAGATGACTGGGCCCAGGATACTACCTCGAGCGACCTGTGTTGGAATAGCCTGGGCTGAGATAATAGAGCTCCAGCAACCATAACCATCATCTTTAGTGTCAAAGATGACTTCAACAAGCAAGCAGTTTTCCCCATGATTCCCATTAACTCCAATTTTGTTAGACTTCCTTGAGGCCATACTTGGTCAATTATTGCCGTGATAGAGGCAGTCACCCTCACTTGTCCTCAATTTCAGCTCTTTGACCATGCTTGAACCAAGGCAACTATGAGATCAGGAGCTGAGTGGGCCGGCACAATCCAAAATTGAGTGTCACTAAGCATTATTGAGAAAGTGCTGTTGACGACAATCTCCATCACTTTGCTGATAAATGTCGTCTGATGGAGCAGTGATTGGTCACTGCTTTTTGTGCACAGGACATAACCTTGGCAATTTTCTACATTGCCAAGCAGATGCCAGGGTTGTAACTGTGCTAGAACAGTTTGATTAAGGACACAACTATTTTCCATTTTAAAGCACTGCAAAGTGCTAAACATAGTTAGTTTCTGCTGACAAAATTGTTTTTGTTATTTGGTTGCATAGTTACTAATTGTGGATTTGAAAGATCATGAAGTCAGTCAGCAATTTCAAATGGGCCAGTGAACTATAGTTAACACAGATTTTGTAGTCATCCAAAAATGGATTAAGCTTTGTGGTTAAATTTTTATACATTCCCCTATTAGTGTATTCAAACATCTGAAGTTTTAATGTGAAGGAAATCTTGGCAGTCAGCATCTTTGAGTAGGTACTATAAATTTTAAGCAATTAGTCCTAACAATTACTTGAACTGTGACAGCAAGACTTTTGGCGAGACACTGGAGTGATTATACAGGTTAATTTCTGCCAATATCCTCACAAATAGCCTTTATTTGGAATTACTGCTTGGGTTGCTGCGCAACACATACCTCATTTGAAACAAAGAGAATTTATATAAAAGAATCAATACTTATGGTTTGTACATTTTGTATATAGGTTTTAGTTTCAACCCAAAAAAGTTATATCAAGTCATCTCAAAAGAAAATATATTTACTTAAGTAGTCAGATTCAAGTCACCTGCCCTATTTCATCAGCCTCACTACTATGGTGATTAGCTTGACTCAATTAGTAGCATTCTCGTCCCAGGAACCAGAAAGCAATGCACTACTTTGGGAGTAAAGTCACTTGTTGTGAAGTCCGTTCTTTCACGCTACTGCAACGATAATACACAGCTAGTGCTAAGAATGGAACAGGCAGTTATGGGAATGTGCGAATACATTTCAAGAGACGAAATAGAAGGCACAATCTCATGTCATTAGCATGGAATAAATCTAGAGTGTTAACAGGAAAAGAACTACTTTGAGGTGCATCCAATCATACATTTTAGGAAGGGCAGGCCATTCAGGCCCTGAAACCAGCTATACCATTCAATAAGAATATGGCCAATCTAACTATACCCTGAAATCTGCAATTCTACTTATCCTAATAACATTCTGCTCCCAGGTTAAGAAGAATCTGTCCACCTCTGCTTTCAAAATATTCAAGGACTCTGCTTCTACCACCTTTTCAGGAAGAGAGTTCAAAGAATCTCAACCCTCATTGTTAATTTAAATGGTGACACCTGGCTTTTAAACAGTGACCCTTAGTATGAGATTCTCCCATGAAACACCTCTCCACATCAATCCTGTCAAGAACCTCATGATCTTGTATCAATAACTGCATACTTCTATCAAGTGGCCTCTTACTCTTTTAAGCTAGTGGATGTAAGCCTGGTGTTTGCTATTTTTCCTTTGAAGACAACCCAAACAAAATTTTAGTCTAGCCATCATCACACTTCAAGGTTCGCATTCTTGATGGGCTGAGAATATTAGTTATTTCTAATCTGGATTTTGAGAGATCAGGCACACAAAAGGAGCCACTCTGTAGTCAAGAAACTTAAATTAGGAGCTAAGTGGGCTGGGTGAAGGCTTCATCCCTTAAACAAAACCTATCAAATCCTCAACACCCAATGGAACAGCTGGAGTATGCAATATGGTTGCAATTGTGATGGGTGTTATATCCAGCCATAACACTATCCTGCCCTAAACTGCTCCACAATACCTCCAGATGCTACATGTTGGTGTGTCACTAAAACAACACGAAAGCTGTAAGATGGTGGCCGAGTAGGGCTTCTGAGCCTGGGTCTTGTCCATTCCGTCTGTGTTTCTTCTTATTTCTTTTCTTTTTCCCTTCCCGCGTTTGTTTCTTTCTCTTATTTTATTTACCTCTTGGTCAAGAGCTTGGTCACAGGTCGGCAAGGGGACCCAGCAGCACACCCGTGGCAGCAACATCAGAGGCAAAGTTCAGGATCCTGGCAGCTGCTGCATTCTTAGGGCAGTCCTAGTGCGGACTCATCGTCAATCTCAGTTTACTGTCTTTTGGCGACTTTGGGTGAGGGAAGAGGTTCCAAGAGGCTGCTGCAGCAGAAAGTACGATGTAGATCTGGCCATTCCTTGTAGCTGCATCCTGGTGGATCCTTCAACTAGGCTGCTTCAGCAGTGGCAGAAGACCAGATGGGTCTGGGCCCAGGATTCCAATGGCCTGGGTTTCCTTGAGGCTTCTGCAGCGTCTTCACAGCAACATGGGTGGTCTGGTCTGGTCCAGCCCGAGAGACCTTTTGCCCAGCTTTGGACGTGGCCTGGGGGACTGTTTGTCAGCGTCAGTCTGGGTCCGCTTGCAGCAGCTTCAGTCGGTCTATGACTCCATACGGCTTTTTCTTCGGCATCACGGTGGGCCCAGGCTGGAATTCCAACAGAGTGTCGGGTCCTCGAGCCCAGAGTTGTGAAATGGACTAGGTGGAGTACGTCTTTAATTTTTTTATAAATTAAATTATCATGGAAGGGCTGTTGTTCTGAGCTTTTTATTTCTTTGTTTTTCTAATTTATTACTAAAATTTTGTATTTTTGGAAGTCTGTAATGCTGAACTTTTTATTTTTCTGTTTCTTCCTCCCTAAGAATTCGTTCTCCAGAATCTGTACCTAGGTACTTTTATACCTAAGATGTGCCGTAAGTGACAACCTGCAAACTTTTCACTCGTGAGTGCATGACAATAAAGCTAATTCAATTCAATATTGTTCAAAAGTCATGCAAATATTGAGAATTCACCTCCTACAAGTCTTAAGTGCAGATCATTTATACCATGCATCATAAAAAGTAACACAAAGACAGGTTCATGACAATTCTTCTAAACGACGAGATCGAGACTTTTATAATTCATGCTTACTGCACAATTCTACTTGTGCAACATGTTAATATTCACTTACCAGACTGACTAAATTGCTGGATCCTAACCCAACAAACAATGATGATGCCAACTGTTGCTTCTCTTGTTCTTCTGCAGAAAATGTTGCGGTTCTTTCAGTTTTGGAGGAGCGGTCTGTAGATGTTTCACTTTCAGAACTGGGACTTGATAAGGTTTCTTCTTTGGACTCCTTCTTCCGAAGATAGCCCTCCTTGCCCCACACTTTCTTTACTCCATCGAGCTTAAGACTATTTGAACTAAATGAAAGAGGTTCACAATTCAACACACTTTATTCAAATGCTGGCTGAAGCTGTCTTATTCAACCATGTTAGAAATCACCATTGTAGACATTCAACTACTACAGTTATACTAAAATAGAATTCTCAACATTTTTAAACAATGTTTCCTCTAAACAGTTTGTCACATGGCAACCTGAAAATACCCATACGGGCTATGCACAGGTTGGACACTAACTCATGCATATGTGCGGCTGCACGAGAGGGTTTAAAGATTTTTAAAAACGCATAAACAGTCACATTAAAGCAGAACTGCATAATGGAGAGCAACTAACATGTATAGTACTAGTTGGAAGCTATTTGTCAGCTTTAGTTCAATGGAAGCACTTCTGCATCTATCAGGAGGTCATAGGTTCAAGATCCTCTTCAGAAACTCCACTTCTAAGTGAACACTCGACTGTAGCACTGAGTGCATTCTTTGGATCAGACAAAAGTCAAGATACACCTGCTTGTAAAAGTATATACAGAAGGTCCTATGATGCAATTCAAAGTAGTACATGAAAGTTTGCCTGATGTTTTGGCCTAATCCTTCAACCAGGATCACAAATGATCAGTTATTGTGTTGTAACTGCACTAATGCTTGTGGGATGTTTAAATAAATTACACTTCCCCTAGACTGACTGCTTTATTCACTTATGCTAATGCATTTTGAAATGTTCCAATCAATGACTTAGAAAATACTTTCGAAGCCATAGAACGCAAGAGGCTATATATAAAAGATACATCATTCCTTTATCACTCCTTTAACTGAAGAATATGAAGTACCCATATTTTTCATTGCTCTTTTGAAACATCACCTCTTTGGGGTAAATAAAGATGAACTGCTCCCAGGATTTTGCCTATACCACTTCTGAGGCAACTAGAAGCATGACAGTAGTCAGTGACAATTCCTCATACAACTAAATGCCTTACCGTATACAACTGTCTGTCCTTCATTCAACAGTTACCCACAATTAGAAATAGACCAGAATCAAGGGAATAAAACCTTAGTTGAATGAACTATTTAATTACAATTTTAAATGGAAATTGGCCCTAATTACCTTGATTATGCATTTGTAATTGCATATATGCTGTCTTTTCATCTTCAAATTTAATAATTCTTAACATGGTTATAATGATCTGTGTCGTAAATCTGGTAAATTACAGAAGTCATGCTAATAGGATCAAAGGACCAGTTTTCTTAATGTTGACTTTTTAAAAAAAAAATACACTTCATATACATTATATACTTTGGAGTACCGTGCACAGTTCTGGTCATCCTGCTATAAGAATGATATTACTAAATTGGAGAGTGCTCAGAAAAGATTTACCAGGATAGTGCCGGGACTGAAGGGTTTGAGTTATAAGGAGAGGCTGGATAGGCTGGGACCTTTTTTCACTGCAGCATAGGAGGCTGAGAGCTATCATTATAGAGGGTTATAAAATCATGAGGGGCATGGATTAGGTGAATAGCAAAAGGCCTTTTCACTAGGATAGGGGAAATCAAAACTAGAGGGCATAATTTTATAATTTTAAGGTGAGAGTGCAAAGATTTAAAGTAGACCTGAGGAACAATTTTTTCACACAGAGGGTGGCTCATATTTGGAATGAATTGCCAGAGGAAGTGATGGATAAGGTACAGTTACAACTTTTAAGAGACATTTGGACAGGTACATGAAAGGAAAGGTTTAGAGGGATATGAGCCAACGCAGGCAAGTGGGACTAGTAAAGTTTGAGAAATTTGGTCAGCGTGGACGAGTTAGACTGTTTCTGTGCTGTACGACTATGACTTGAGTACACATACATACACATATATTCATCTTTCTTGACTTACAAAATTGGAACGGTATCTTTTTTTGAAAGCTTAAAATGTATTAAATGGTCTCAAAACATCAGTTTTCAAACATGCAATACACACACAAAAATTCACATATAGCCTGTGCAAGGCTGCTGCAACTGCTGCTTATTGGCAAGTTTCAAACTGAAAATGGTAACTTCATTTTGTTTTAACAATCAGGTCAGCTTCAGCTCAGTGTTAACACACATGCAACTAGAATCTGAAAGCCGAGTGTTCAGGTCCATTTCAGAGAATGTATTACATAATCTATGTTAGTACTTGAATGCATACTGCATTACTGGAGATGATCGTTTTTGTCAGAAGACGTTAAGCCTTCTCACACAGAGAAAACAACCCCATTGTACTATCTGAGGAGGAGCCAAATAGTATTTATGCCAATTGTGTAACTCTCGAACAGCATTAAAATAGATCGTTTAGTTGTTGTATTGTTATTGCTTAATGCAATATTGCCATGTTAGAATTGGTTGCCTAGTTCATCTACATTCTAACAGCGAATACACTTCAAAAGCACCTTATTTGTTTGTGCCGCACTTCAAAACATCTTGAAGTGGAAAAAGGAGAAAAATAAATACTACTCCATTGATTTCCAAGAAGAAAATGTTGTCATTGTTTGCAAGTAAACAGCGAGTGATTAAAATTACATTTCAGCAAGTTACAATCTTTGCACCTTCAAATCAAGTAAAGACTGGATTGAAAATAGGAATCAGTATTTCAAAAAGTGATTCTAGTATCTTACGTTGGTCTCTTCAAGAATGACTGAAGTCTATACGAATGCTATAAAAAAAATGAGTGAGTCTAGAACTCTCTTGTTCAAAAATTAATGCTGATTGTATCATAATCCTAAAAATTTGGAGGTAAATCTATTTTTCATTGCAAATAAGAACAATACAAAGAGCTACATCTATATAATGGATTTATGTTGTTACAAGATATCAAACAAGTAGCATTCATGCTTTCATCTGCTGATAGCTACCAAAATAACTTAAACTTACTCTTTTATTCCAGCTTCTGTGCTGTTGCAAGAAATCTCTGAACCGATGGATAATCCTGTTGGAGACTGCCTTCCAGTAACACTGGAGGCTTGTGGGCTTGTAACAAAAGCTAGTCCATATGGCTCAAAGTTCAAGACTGTAGCAAAATAAAGTTTTTTTTGAGTTTGTGTAATAAGTCTTTAAACATGTAAACCTGGGTATGGTTAAATGTTTAAAACAAACAAAAATCCACACTTACTCTACAGGAAATACTTAAATACTAATTAACATAAAACCAGTCATGAATAAGCAACTGTATCCACTGACACTATCTCTTTTAGTTTCACTTTGCCACTTGGTGGTGCTCTCTCTCAGTGAAATGCATTTGCTGAATAGTGATCTACATGAAAGATGTTGCATCATAAATGGGGAATCTGAGTCTCACAAGCACCAGCTCCAATGTTCTTCCTCTTAAACCATAAAATTTAAAAGTAGGTAGAGAAAGAAACAGTCAACAGAGAAAGAAACATGTTGAATTCAAAGCAAGAAAGATACTGAAAAGAAAATAGAGAGAAAAACAAGGAGTTTTAGGGAAAAAAAAGTGCCACATTTTTAAAAACTTAACTAACAACTTACTTACTACCTGTTCGTGTGAATTGCTAGTTTGGTTTCTCCAAAGTTGAATGGAATGGCAAGACTGTAAATCATGTCTGTGATACAGTGCTTCCAACTTGGTTTGCCAGCCATAAGATTATTTTGCATTAATAGTACAAATCCGACCATTTTCTGAGAGATAGTTGAAACTGCTGATGCTGCTGTCTGAGATAACACAGTGTGGAGCTGGAGGAACACAGCAGGCCAGGGAGCAGAGGAGCAGGAAAGCTCCCCGCAATAAACACAGACAGAATCCCCCTTGTCCTCATGTATCACCCCACTAACCTCTGGATTCAACGCATCATGCTCCGTCACCTCTGCCACCTGTAATCTGACCCCACAACGAATAATATATTTTTCTCCCCACCATTATCTGCCTTCTGGAGGGACTGCTCTTTCTGCGACTCTCTCATCCACTGCACACTCCCCACTAGCCCCACCACCCCTGGTGCTACACCTGCCCCTACACCTGACCCGTCACTTCCAACCCAGGTCGGGGCCCATCTTCAAAGTGGGGTAGGGGAAGGGGGCTTTGAAATAAATAGAGAGGAGGGGGGTTGGGCTGGGGAAGATAGGTGGGATGGTGATAGGTGAGTGCCGGTAGGTAGTGGTGGGTATTGGTCAGTAAGGTGGGAGAGAAGACAGACAGGTCAAGGAGGCAGGGTTGATCTTGGGATGAGGTCAAGGGTGGGGAGATTTTGAAGCCAGTGAAGTCCAAATTGAGACTATTGGGCTGTAGGCTCCCAAGGCGGAATAGGAGGTGCTGTTCCTCCAGTTTCTGTTGGCATCATTGTGACACTGGAGGCAGCCCAGGATGGCTATGTCGTGCAGGGAGTGGGAGGGAGACTTGAAATGGTTCACAACTGGAAAGTGTTGTCGTTTGTTGCGAACCGAGCACAGGTGCTCCACAAAGCAGCCTCTGAATCTCTGCTTAGTCTTGCCGATGTACAGTAGGCTACGTCAGGAACAGCAGGTAAAATTGACCACATTAGTGGATGTACAGATGTGGAAAGTTTTTTTTGGGGCCTGGGATGGAAGTGACAGGGGAGGTGTAGGGGCAGGTGTAGCACCTCCTTGGGTTGCAGGGAAAGGTGCCAGGGGTGGTGGGGCAAGTGGGGACTGTGCAGTGGATGAGGGAGTCGTGGAAAGAGCGGTCCCTCTAGAAGGCAGATAATGGTGGGGAGAAAAATATATCATTCGTTGTGGGGTCAGATTGCAGGTGGCAGAAGTGACGGAGCATGTTGCGTTGAATCCGGAGGTTAGTGGGGTGATATGTGAGGACAAGGGGGTTCGTCTTTGTTTTTACTGAAGGGAGCGGGTGAGAGGGCTGAGGTGCAGGAAGATGTAGTCAAGGGCATTTTCGACCACTGAAGGTGGGGAGGTTGCAGCCCTTGAAATACAAGGACATCTGGGATGTTCAGGAGTGGAACGTCTCATGTTGGGAGCAGACGCGGCGGAGGAATTGGGAGTAGGAGATTGCATTCTTGCAGGAAGGTGGATGAGAGGAGGTGTAGTCTAGGTAGCTGTGAGAGTTGGTGGGCTTGAAAGAGGTATCAGTTTCGAGGTGGTCACCAGAATTGGAGACAGAGGGGTCCAGGTAGGAGAGATGGGAATCAGAGATAGTCCAGGTGAAATTGAGGTTGGGATGGAAGGTGTTAGGAAAGTTGATGAAGTGTTCGAGCTCCTCACAGGAAGACGAGGCGGTGCCGATACAGTCACCGATGTAACAGGGGTAGAGGTGGGGGATGGGGCCAGTGTAGCTGCAGAAGAGGGACCACTCATCCCACAAACAGGCAGGCATAGCCTGGGCACATGCGGGTACCCATGGCCAACTCCTTAGTCTGTAGGAAGTGGGAGGAGTTGAAGAAGTTGTTAAGGCTAAGGACAAGTTCAGTTAAGCGGATAAGAGTGTTGGTGGAGGGGGACTGGTTGGGCCTGCGGGAGAGGAAGAAGCGGAAGGCTTTCAGGCCATCTGCATGGGGAATGCAAGTGTATAGGGACTGGGCATCCATAGTGAAGATGAGTTGTTGGGGGCCAAGGAATTGGAAGTTTGGAGGAGGAGGAGGGTGTAGGCGGTGTCCTGGGCATAGGTGGGGAGTTCCTGAACCGGGGTGGGGGGGTACAGAGTTCAGATAAGCGGAGATGAGTTCAGTGGGGCAGGTGCAGGCAGAGACAGTGGATCAGCCAGAGCAGTTAGTTTGTGGGTTTTGGGAAGGAGGCAGAAACAAGCAGTGTGGGGTTGGGGAGCGATGAGGTTAGAGGCCATGGGCAGGAGGTCACCCGAGGTGATGAGGTTATGGATGGTCTAGGAGATGATGCTTTGGTGGTCAGGGATGGGGTCATGATCAAGAGGGCAGTAGGAGGTGGTGTCAGAGAGTTGGCACCTGGCCTCAGCGATGTAAAGGTGAGTGCGTCACACCTCAACTGTGCCTCCCTTATGCGCAGGTTTGATAGTCAGGTTAGGGCTGCAGCAGAGAGCTGCACGTATGGGGGATGAGGTTGGAGTGAGAAAGAGGGGTGGAGAAATTGAGGCGATCGATGTTGTGACTGTAGTTGGAGATAAAGAGGTCGAGGGAGGGTAGGAGGCCTGGCATGGTGCCCAGGTGGATGGGGCGTATTGGAGGCGGGAGAAGGGGTCTGTAGAAGGGAGTGGTTTGACTCGTGGTTAAAGAAATAAAGCACAGAGATGGAGGCGGCAGAAAAACTGTTCGACTTGCAAGCATTCATTGCTTGGTATTCATTGATGTTTTGGTGGAGGGAGATGACGGTGAGTCCTTTTATGACTCACTTTGAACAGACTCTCAGTAAGATATTGTTTATCGATTTTCACAAGGCTAACCAAGTAAACTGGAACACATTTCTTTTGGGTCACAAATTGCTATTTCATTAAAGCACTGACAATGTTGAGCACAGTCCATTCACCATTATTTTCCAGCAATTATGGGGCTATTTGTTTGACATGACGCAATCTATTTGTCCAAATATTTGGAGATTATTTCCACAAGCACAGCCAAGTTTCCATTCTTACTGGAGTACTTCAGTAGGATTTACAGAAACAATATTTTATTTTCAAGTATTACCATCCTTTCACGTGAATAAAGACAAAATGTGAAAAGTGCTACAATATTAACAAGGCTAATAATTTCTCTTCTTCCCAAAAAAAATGACAAGATAAAATCAATATGGTCACAGGAGAATATACCCATACTGGGTGTGCACAATAGTTGTGATACCAATATGATTACCTGTAAACAGCATGCTTAGGCTCAGGTCAAAGAAGGAGGAAACTCTCCTGATCTTTGGTCAATAGAGCATGTAAATTTGGTACAGCTAACCCATGGCCTCAAAAGAAACAGCCACACAATACATTGATTAATTGGTACAAATGACCACAAAATTCAAGAAAAAGGACATTTAAGAACCTCAGATCTTTGACTACAAGTTAAACTGATTTTCAACAGCAGGGACACATTTTGTTAATTTTTCAACATTTTCCCCACCTTTGCAACCTACAGGTAGTTAAGTATTAAGTTGGCATCGTTAGAGTGCGAAGTTAACACTAATATTGAATCTTGAAATGTCTGTCAAATGAGCACTATTTGAAACAGGCGCTGGGTAATCGCCCAATCCTAGAAAAAAAAGAGTCACAGAATCTCTATAGTGTAGATACAGGCCATTCAGGCCATCAAGTCTACAATGACCCTTCAAAAAGCATCCATTCCCCTACCCTATCCCTGTAACCCTGCATGTCCCATGGCTAATCCATCTAGCCCACAAATCCCTGGACACTATGGGCAATTTAGCATGGCCAATCCACCTAACTTGCGTACCTTTGGACTGTCTAACTTTACTAACAATACTGAGCAGACCTGGTTAACACTGCTCCTCTTTGAATAATACCAAAAAAACAACCTTTATTGCTCAGTGTTGTTTGTAAGATATGCGATGGTTCGACAGAAAAGGTGCCAGGTTGACATACGTAACAGTTCCAAAAAAAAGGCAGCATTTATTGTGCTGTTTAACTACATGTCCCCAGCTTAAAGTAAACTGTGGGGTGACAGGCACCCATCCAAAGGCTGATCTGTGGTCTGTTGATGCATGGTATCATACAACCAAGGTCAGGCGCAGACGAAGAGTTACTTACTAAAGACAGTAATATGGGCTAAACAGTTCAGGAAGAGAGCAAATCACTCAAATGTGAAAAAAAACAAGTTCAACATTATCTGGAGAGCATTTATTAGTTGGAGGTGGGTTTAGGTCTTAAGCTACTAAGCAATTTCTTCAAAACAAATCAGTGACTGCTTGAAAAAGATTGCTTTATGGCTGAGTCACATACTGACTTCAAGGACCTTTATGTAATTGACTAAAGATTTCAAGTCTGAAATTTATTAAAGTAGATTAAACTTAAATGTCATTAGTAAGCCTAACTGTGCATTATCTTTTCAGATGAGTCATAACTTACCCCCAGCAGTCAGTCCTCCCTCACAGAGCAACCTCTGATTTCATTTTTCAAAATAATACAATTATATAAGGTGAGAGGAGAAAGATTTAAAGGGGACCCGAGGAGCAACATTTTCATTCACACGGTGGCTCATATTTGGAATGAGCTGCCAGAGGAAGTGGTGGATGCAGGTACAGTTACAACATTTAGGGTCTGTTTCTGTGCTTTATGACCCTATATAAAAGACATTTGGACAGGTGCATGAATAGGAGAGGTTTAGAAGGATATTGGCCATTAGCCATAACGCAGGCAAATGGCACTAGTTTTGAAGTTGGTTGGCTCACCGAGCTGGTTTGTTATTTTGCAGACGTTTCATTACCGTGCTTGCTAACATCCTCAGCGCAGCCTCTGATGAAGCGTTGGTGTGTTTTCTCACTTGGTTTTTAAACACTGGGGTCCCGCTGCACTGGATTGCCTCACTTCTGGGTTTTCTCCATAGTGGAATATATATAAGGTCAAGTTCAATGTGTTTCTTAATAGCATGCTTCGTGGAGTGCCATTCTTCACTCTCAACATCTCAATTCACATGGGCAAGGAGAACCATGACTTCGACTGGGACAACACCAAGATCCTGGGACAGGCCAGGCAGAGTCAAGCACGAGAATTCCTGGAAGCATGGCACTCCCCGAAGCTGGCTATTAATAAACACATTGAACTCGACCCCATATACATTCCAATACGGAGGAAACTTAAGAGGTGAGGCAATCCAATGCAACGGACCCCAGAGTTTAAAAACAAGTGGGAAAACACACTGATGCTTCATCAGAGGCTGCACGGAAGATGTTATCAAGCATGGTAACATAACGTTTGCAAAACAACAAACCAGCTCGGCGAACCAACCAACCTCAACACCCACAACCCAAGTTACAGATCTACTCCAAAACCTTAGTGACACTAGTTTAGTTTGGGAAATTTGATTGGCATAAATGGGGTAGACTGAAGGGTCTGTTTCTGTGCTTTATGACCCTATATAAAAGCTTTGGCTGGTACAAGAAGATTCAACAGTTTACTCTCACAGTTTCACAACTGATCAATACAAAGAGCTAGTAAAAGACAGGGACCATCTCCAATAATTCTTGAGCCTCCTATGAAAGCTAACAGCGGTCAGAACAGAAATTGCAAATACACTGCTTCAAATACTTGGCACGGCAGGAATACAAGGGCCTTTGAGACCTTTCACAGGTTTTAGAAATGCAGACTATAAAGTAGTGTTTTTCACCCCTCAAGATATAGTGAGACAATGGTGAACATACTCCTTTTTTCATATGAGCCATTTCCAAAAATGGAAAAGTCAGAATACATGGCTAGTTTAATTTACAGGAAGCCAAAAAAGAATTGATATTCTAAAGTTGACAGCAGGTTCCAACTTCAGTTTGCATCTTACAACATTAAAAAAAAATCAAATTAGAATTTGCAGTATTGATCAAACTAAAACAAAAAAAAAATAAACTAATATAATGCAAACAAGCAGTTATCCAAGATATGAGCTCTGATCGGAATGGAATTCAGAAACAATGGGCTACAACCTTAACTCAGGGGAATAGTTTACAACAGAAAGATACGTCAGGAGATTAGAGAAGCAAGAGGGGTTCCAGCCACAAATGGGAAGGTAACCCTGGAGGCCCTAGAACACCTTCTCCCAGCTTCAGCAGGGGCCTAACTGCATGCAAGTTACATTGTGATCCAAAATATGCCAAGCAATCCCAGCACCAATGCTCGACACAAATTTGCAACTAAAATTCAGATTACGCTTCTCATTAGGTTTGGTGCGAAGATAATTTTATCCAGACAATATATTTCTCCACACTTCCCCACCTCTCCAATTCAGCAGCTGTTTAAACATTAATAAGATTTGCTAATGCAAAGGTGTTATCACAGTAAGTGCACAGAGATGCCAAAAAACCAAAACTTTGCTGCATACTTTCAAACAATAGTCAAACTTCTAATGGAGAAGCAGCAATGGTCCTAGTCCAAAGAACCATTCATTCTGTGCTATTACGGCAGCTTGACCAGTATTTCACAAGTACCTATTCATCATCCATAGTTTTGATCGATAAACTGCTACAACTAGAGTGCCGTTAATCCTCCAAAGATAAAAGATTTTGTTACACAACTATTTCCTAGGAAAGAATAGATGCCAAAATAGCAAGCCCCAAAAAACCAATGACTCAAATGACAGTTCTGATATATAAAATTAAACAATTCCAGTTTCATACGTCTTGAGGGGTGGGTACACAGGATATTCCTATACTTATATAACAAAAGAAAAATACTGTGGATTTTTATTTGCATCTATTAGAGGAAAAATAACTTAAGAGAACAAAATTCTGAAGAGGGAATCCCAATTGCTGACAGTACATTAGAAGCACATTTTTAGTTGAATAAGACCATAAGACATAGGAGTGGAAGTAAGGCCATTCGGCCCATAGAGTCCACTCCGCCATTTAAATCATGGCTGATGGGCATTTCAACACCACTTCCCTGCACTCTCCCCGTAGCTCTTGATTTCTTTTGAGATCAAGAATTCTGCTTCACCGGTTAATTTTAAACTTAAATATTGCATAGTATGAATTTCATTTCATTACAAGCCTATTCATATTGAAAAAATGACAGTGCAAAACAAGGCAAAAACCTCAACAACAATATCAATTACTTGAATGTAGTGGGATGCTTTGCATAGTAGTAATGTCAGTGAATTGGTACTCCAGAGTCCTTTTGGAAGTATGGGTTCAAATCCCATCATGGGCAGATGGAGGAATCCAAATTTACTAAATTCTGAAACTGAAAGCTAGTCTCAGTAATGGTGGCCATGAAACCATTACAATTGTTACAAAAATCCTGCTAATGCACTAACACCCTTCAGGGAGGGAAATCCATCTTACCTGACCTACAGGTGAATGTATAGCAATGTGATTGACTCTCAACTGTCCTCTGCAAAGGCACAGCAAGCCACTCAGTTTAAAGGCAATTAAGGATAAGCAACAAGCAATGACATTGCCAACAACACCCATATTCTGGGAAATAAGACATTTTAAAAACCATTACCGTGACTTCCCCATATCCAGAAAAGCATCCAGTTCACAATGACACTGCATCCAACGAAACACCATTTTTAAGAGAATCATTATAATCTCTTTACTAAACAATTTAAACAAGACTCTGAAAGCACTCATTAAATTCGTCTCTTTGGGTTCCGATAATACAAAATTAAGTTATTTTTCACCAATGTTTTAAAAGCCGGCTTTTATTAATGCCGCCTCCTTATTTTTGGAAATGCTTGCTGATGATTCAGTGCGTCGTCAAAAAGCTCCCAGCGGTTGGGCTTTCAATTTGAATTTAATTTGAGGCACAAGACCCATGTCTTTGCTGTTTGAACCTGTGCATCAATCTATTAGCTCATCACTGAAGTGGTTTTTTTTTACCTTTCTCTTCTGACAACCTCTCTTCCTGTCTTTGATGGTGTGGCTTATACGGTGCAGCTCCATGACCCAAAGCATCAGCAACAAAACCATCCAGAAAAGATAATGAAGCATCAACCTACGTAAGCAAACAACAAGCTTACTCAAAGAATTACAGTCACACCTTTCTGACTAAAAGTTACAATTACACACAGAATCAAGAGTTAGTTGGAATTGTATACTGTAAAACTCAAATTATATTTAAATATTCCCTTTTTACAAAGCTGACATCAGCTGATTCTTCAATCATGTCGTCTCAGGCATTATTACCTTATCCCTATGTTTAATTTCCAACAGGAATGGCCAGGCAATTGATAGCAGCATGAACCACAACCTATTCTATTTCAGAGACTGAAGGTAAATATTGTTAGCTTGCTTCAATTGATGCCTTCAGCTCTAAAAAACGACCATGGGCTCATAACTCGCTCCATGACGTAAGGACATAATCTAGTGGCACTGTATACCAGAGGTGCTCTCCTTCAGATGGAACTTTAAATGAAAGCCAGATTTGCCTCATAAAATGGGATGTTTACCCTCCCCCCAACAAAAGACATTCAGGGAATTTTCCTGAAATAGCAAGAACGGTACATGCTGGAGTCAGAGATAATAAAGTATGGGGCTGGAGGAACACAGCAGGCCAGGCAGCATCAGAGGAGCAGGAAAGCTGACATTTCAGATCTTCTGATTCCTTCTTCTAGTTCCTCTGATGCTGCCTGGCCTGCAGCCCCGTACTTTATTATCTCAGAAAATTTTCCTGTTGTCTTAAGCCCTGAATCAATATCACCAAAACAGAATGTGAAAGCACCAATCTCATCATTGTACAGAAATAGTCTACCATGGCTACAAACACAATAACAGTGACAGTATTTCAGAAGTAATTCCATGGCCACGGATCACTTTGAAACAGGGAAACAGGTGTTACATCATGTAAAAACTTTGTTGTTGTGCTAACATTGGGATTGAACCTGAGATCTTACTGAGCAACTTACTTCAATGCCACACCAAGAACTACACTTGGGAACTGAGCCAATTTGAAAGCTGGGCACAGTTCTTTAAATTAAAATAAATATTTACACTGTATTTCCAAGGATTAAACCATGTCTGGATACTGGATGTAAGTTTGCTCACTGAGATGGAAGGTTCGTTTTAAGACGTTTCGTCACCATTCTAGGTAACATCATCAGTGAGCCTCCAGTGAAGCGCTGGTGTTATGTCCCCCTTTCTATTTATGTGTTTAGGTTTCCTTGGGTTGGTGAGGGCATTCCCTGTGTTGGCGATGTCATTTCCTGGTCTTCTTCTCAGACGGTTGTAGATGGGCTCCAAATCAATGTGTTTGTTGATGGAGTTCCGGTTGGAATGCCACGCTTCTAGGAATTCTCGTGCGTGTCTCTGTTTGGCTTGTCCTAGGATGGATGTGTTGTCCCAAGAGAGACTTCCCAAAAAATGAAACCGGATGGATCCAACACACCACGCTTCTACGGACTACCAAAAATTCACAAACCAGGAGCCCCCCTCAGACCCATAGTGTCACTACCTGGACACCAACGTACAGATTAGCCAGGGAACTACACCAAATAAAACACCTAGTAGAAGACTCACGCCACTCCATTCACTCCACCCAAGAATTCCTGAACACCCAAGACACCAAGATAGAAGAGGATGAAATAATGGTCTCCTTTGACGTAACAGCCCTGTTCACATCCATCAACATCAACCTGGCCAAAAAAAACACTGACTACACTATTAGAAGAACCAAAGACACGTACACCAGACACCACCAACCTCATCAGCAAGGACAACATCATCAAGCTAGTGGACCTATGCCTCACCACCCACTTCACTTTCAGTAACAAAACCTACAGACAAACCAACAGTACACCCATGGGATCTCCGATATCAGGGTTCTTAGCAGAGGCAGTAATGCAGAGACTCGAACAAACAGCTCTGCCAACCATCCAACCCAAACTTTGGGTCCGCTACGTGGACGACACCTTTGTCATCACTAAACAAAACAAATTAGAGGAAACATTCAAGACCATCAATAATACCCTTTACTGGCATAACATTCACAAAAGAGGAGGAAAACAACAACAAACTGCCATTCCTAGATGTCACAGTAGAGCGAACAGCCAATGGGGAACTTCAAACCAGCGTCTACAGGAAAACAACACATACGGACCAAATACTGAACTACAGGAGCAACCATCCCAACACCCACAAACGAAGCTGCATTAGAACATTATTCCAACGAGCCACTACACACTACAGCACAGAGGAACTACGCAGAGCAGAGGAAAATCACCTATACAGCGTATTCAAAAAGAATGGGTACCCTATGAACAGAGTTCCGCCAAGTTCTCAGCAACAAACCCAAACAAACAGACAAAACGTGCCCAGAAACCATAACCACTCTCCCCTACATCAAAGACATTTCCGAAATGACTGCCAGACTACTCGGACCTCTTGGCATCATGGTAGCCCACAAACCCACCAACACACTAAAACAGCAGCTAATGAACTTAAAAGACCCTATACAGACAACAAGCAAAACGAACGCCATGTACAAAATACCTTGCAAGAACTGTGACAAACACTACATTGGACAAACAGGCAGAAAGCTAGCCACCAGGATACATGAACATCAACTAGCCACAAAACAACATGACCCACTATCACTCGTATCCTTACATACAGATGAGGAAGGACACCACTTTGATTGGGACAACACATCCATCCTAGGACAAGCCAAACAGAGACAAGCACGAGAATTCCTAGAAGCATGGCATTCCAACCGGAACTCCATCAACATTGATTTGGAGCCGAACTACCACCCTCTGAGAAAAAGAACGGGAAATGACATCACCAACACAGCAAATGACATCAACACAGGGAATGACATCACCAACCCAAGGAAACCTAAACACACAAAGAGAAGGCCGGACATAACACCAGCGCTTCACTGGAGGCTCACTGATTATGTTACCTAGAATTGTGGTGAAACGTCTGAAAACGAACCTTCCAGCTCAGCGAACAAACTTACATCCAGAACCTCAACCTGTGCTACAAATCTTCTCAAAACTCGCTATGTCTGGATACGTTTAGCCCCTCTACATCATCTTAATTTTGTAAAAAAGAAAATTAAAATTACCATGAGGACTTACCATGATATCATCGCAACTTCCATTCAGAGGTAAAACAGTGTTCATTATTTCTCTGTTCTCAACAAGTTGCTTCAACTCAAAAGAGCATTGTCTTAAACAAGAATCCATTGAATTGCCATAGCTTTTCAGGATTTCAGGCAGTAGTTTGACATTCAGTGTTAGACGAAAGAGTTTGGTAATTGCACTCAAGATCCAGGCTTTTGTCTCTAAGCTTACAGAACTTTTCCGGAGTAAAAGGTGCAGTTTTTCTATGATGTCTTCTGGTTTGGTTTCAGTTTTGAGGTAGGAATACTCCCCCAGCACCTGATACATGTGTCATACGAAAATATTTCAATCACTTAATACCATCCGTGTGAAATTAATTTCCATGATTTCTAAAAAGCAAAGATGCTTTTATTTTTAGGCTTGCAAACGTTTTATTAGAACTTTTTTAAAATCTCAAAATAAAGTCTCAAACCATTTATATATGTAGCATGAGCTGAGATAGGCAGGATATGCACATTTTTTGACAGCTGTTCAGAATGAACAGTTAAACCACAAGAAGATTAGTGAAAGAAGATCAAAAAGTCTGTTAATAATTCAGAAAACTTATATAGATACTGGATGAACTGTGAAATCTATAGAAGGTCCAAGGCTGACTAGTATGTATTGAATTATTCAATCCCAGGCAGAGAATTATTACAGATATTACAGCTGACATTAACAGGATATGGTTCAGAAAGGTGGAACTCCCCTGACTCCTAGGCCTCATCATCAAAAGCAAGTGGTGAGGTGCTCACAGACTGGAGGAACACAGGTCAGGCAGCAACAGAGGAACAGGAGAATCAACAACCTGCAACCTTCGGGTGGCATCATTGTGGCACTGCAGGAGGCCCATGATGGACATGTCATCTAAAGAATGGGAGGGGGAGTGGAAATGGTTTGCGACTGGAAGGTGCAGTTGTTTATTGCGAACCGAGCGGAGGTGTTCTGCAAAGCGGTCCCCAAGCCTCCGCTTGGTTCATCCACTTCACCAACAAGGAGCTCGAACAGTTCATCCACTTCACCAACGGGAGCTCGAACAGTTCATCCACTTCACCAACAGGAGCTCGAACAGTTCATCCACTTCACCAACACAGGAGCTCAAACAGTTCATCCACTTCACCAACACAGGAGCTCGAACAGTTCATCCACTTCACCAACACCTTCCACCCCAACCTTCAGTTCACCTGGGCCATCTCCAGCACATCCCTCACCTTCCTGGACCTCTCAGTCTCCATCTCAGGCAACCAGCTTGTTACTGATGTCCATTTCAAGCCCACCGACTCCCACAACTATCTCGAATACACCTCCTCCCACCCACCCTCCTGCAAAAATTCCATCCCCTATTCCCAATTCCTCCGCCTCCACCGCATCTGCTCCCACGATGAGGCATTCCACTCCCGCACATCCCAGATGTCCAAGTTCTTCAAGGACCGCAACTTTCCCCCCACAGTGGTCGAGAACGCCCTTGACCGCGTCTCCCGCATTTCCCGCAACACATCCCTCACACCCCGCCCCCGCCACAACCGCCCAAAGAGGATCCCCCTCGTTCTCACACACCACCCCACCAACCTCCGGATACAACGCATCATCCTTCGACACTTCCGCCATCTACAATCCGACCCCACCACCCAAGACATTTTTCCATCCCCACCCCTGTCTGCTTTCCGGAGAGACCACTCTCTCTGTGACTCCCTTGTTCGCTCCACACTGCCCTCCTACCCCACCACACCCGGCACCTTCCCCTGCAACCGCAGGAAATGCTACACTTGCCCCCACATCTCCTCCCTCACCCCTATCCTAGGCCCCAAGATGACTTTCCACATTAAGCAGAGGTTCACCTGCACATCTGCCAATGTGGTATACTGCATCCACTGTACCCGGTGTGGCTTCCTCTACATTGGGGAAACCAAGCGGAGGCTTGGGGACCGCTTTGCAGAACACCTCCGCTCAGTTCGCAATAAACAACTGCACCTCCCAGTTGCAAACCATTTCCACTCCCCCTCCCATTCTTTAGATGAGAGAGGGGGAGGTGGACCGAAGATGGAGAGAAAAGATGATAGGTGGGGAGGAGAGTATAGGTGGGGAGGTAGGGAGGGGATAGGTCAGTCCAGGGAAGACGGACAGGTCAAGGAGGTGGGATGAGGTTAGTAGGTAGGAGATGGAGATGCGGCTTGGGGTGGGAGGAAGGGATGGGTGAGAGGAAGAACAGGTTAGGGAGGCAGAGACAGGTTGGACTGGTTTTGGGATGCAGTGGGTGGAGGGGAAGTGCTGGGCTGGTTGTGTGGTGCAGTGGGGGGAGGGGGCGAACTGGGCTGGTTTTGGGATGCGGTGGGGGAAGGGGAGATTTTGAAGCTGGTGAAGTCCACAGCAGAGGTTCACCTACATATCTGCCAATGAGGTATACTGCATCCATTGTACCCGGTGTGGCTTCTTGTACATTGGGTAAACCAAGCGGAGGCTTGGGGACCGCTTTGCAGAACACCTCCGCTCGGTTCGCAATAAATAACTGCACCTTCCAGTCGCAAACCATTTCCACTCCCCCTCCCATTCTTCACATGACATGTCCATCATGGGCCTCCTACAGTGCCACAATGATGCCACCCAAAGGTTGCAGGAACAGCAACTCATATTCCGCTTGGGAACCCTGCAGCCCAATGGTATCAATGTGGACTTCACCAGCTTCAAAATCTCCCCTTTCCCTACCGCATCCCAAAACCAGCCCAGTTCGTCCCCTCCCCCCACTGCACCACACAACCAGCCCAGCGCTTCCCCTCCACCCACTGCATCCCAAAACCAGTCCAACCTGTCTCTGCCTCCCTAACCTGTTCTTCTTCTCACCCATCCCTTCCTCCCACCCCAAGCCGCACCTCCATCTCCTACCTACTAACCTCATCCCACCTCCTTGACCTGTCCGTCTTCCCTGGACTGACCTATCCCCTCCCTATCTCCCCACCTATACTCTCCTCTTCGGTCCGCCTCCCCCTCTCTCCCTATTTATTCCAGAACCCTCACCCCATCCCCCTCTCTGATGAAGGGTCTAGGCCCGAAACGTCAGCTTTTGTGCTCCTGAGATGCTGCTGGGCCTGCTGTGTTCGTCCAGCCTCACATTTTATTCTCTTGGATTCTCCAGCATCTGCAGTTCCCATTATCACAGGAGAATCAACCTTTCAGGTTGGGACCCTTCAACAGGATGACCTGCTATGTTGCTCCAGCTACACACTGTACTGACTCTGGCACCAGTATCCGCAGTTCTTGCTATCTCTGGCAGACTGGCGCGTTTGCTAATGTTATGCCATTATTTGAGAAAGGCTGCGAGGAAAAGCCAGGGAGCACAGGCCGGTGAGCCTGATATCAGTGGTGGGTAAGTTGTCAGAGAGGTTTCTTAGAGGCAGGATTTGGAAAGACTGACTAGGGCTAGCCAGCATAGCTCTGTGCATGGGAAATCATGTCTCATGAACATGGTTGAGCTTTTTTTGAAGAGGTGACCAAGAAGATAGATGAAGGTAGAACGGTAGACTTTGTCTATATGGACTCTAGCAAGGCCTTCGACAAGGTTCTGTATGGTTGACAGTTTACTAAGTTTTGATTGCACAGGATCCAGGGTGAATTCACCCACTGGATACAAAATTAGCTTAATGGTACGAGACAAAGGGTGGTGGTAGAGGGTTGTTGTTCAAACTGGAGGCCTGTAAACAGTGGTATGCCACAAGGATCTGTGCTGGATCCACTTTATTTGTCATTTATATAAATGGTTTGGATGAGAATTTAGGAGGCTTGCTTAGCAAATTTGTGGTTGACACCAAAATAGGTGAAACAATGGACAGTGAAAAAGGTTATAGGATCTTGATCAAATGGGCCAGTGGGCCAAGAAAAGCCAGGCGGAGTTTATGTTGTGTTGCATTTTGTTAGACAAACTACAGTAGGACTTTCACAGTTAATGGTAGGGGCCTGCGGAGAGTTGTGAAACAGTGAAACCTAGGGGTGCAAATACATAGTTCCTTGAAAGTTGTGTCATAGGTACAGACGGTGGTGATGCGTTTGGCACCCTTGCCTTCATCGGTCAGAGCACCGAGTACAGGAATTGGTACATAATAGAACAGCTGTACAAGACATTGGTAAGGCCACATTTGGAGTACTGCATACAATTCTAGTCACTCTGCTAGAGAAAGGATGTTATTAAACTGAAAAGGGTGGAATAAAGATATCCGAGACTGGAGAGTTTAAGTTATAAAGGAGAAGCTGGGACTTTTTCCCTGGAGCACAGGAAGGTGAGGGGTGACCACATCAAGGTTTGTAAAATCATAAGGGGCATGGATAGGGTGAACAGCTAATATCTTTTCTCAAGGGTAGGGGAGTCCAACACGGGAGGACACAGGTTTAAGGTGAGAGGATAATTATTTATTCGGGACCTGTGGGAGAACGTTTTCGCACAGAGGGCGGTGTATAGAGAATGAGCTGCCAGAAAAAGTGTAAAGGCAAGTACAATTAGAACATTTAAGAGACATTTGGACAGGTTAAATGGATAAGAAAGTTTTAGAGGGATGAGGGCCAAATGCAGGCAGAAGGGACTAGTTCAGTTTAGGAAACCTGGTCGGCACGGATGAGTTGGGCTGAAGACTCTATTTGCTGTATGGCTAAGTCAGATGCTCATTCTGCAGAGCCTCATGACGAAGTCCAAGTAGCATGGTGCCTTCATCAAGATGGATGCAACAATAACAAACAAGAATCAAATTCAATCCAACATTGCAACAAACAGTGAAGCTGATGTGCAGTGTATATGAACAAGTAAAAAAAATGCAACAGTTACTTGCTTAAGGCCTGTTACATCTATAATTTCAGTTCTGATGAAAAGCTGTATATATAGAGTATTCATTAGGCTTTTTTTCCCATTGATGTTAGTTGACTTGCTCAGTAGTCTTGACGTTTTACGTTTCTATTTCTGATTTCAAATATCACATGTAGAAAGAAGGAAGCCTTCATTCTCTAACATCACAAATGATTTATGGGCAATGAGAGGAATCCCAGTATGGTCTTGTCATAATTATGCGCAAAATCTGCAATCATTTCATTGTCATTGGTTGCCACTTCTAACTCTTCAATTTCCCGGAGGAATTTCAGAACATGAATAGCAAACCACATGCCTGAAAGACCCCACCGCCCTCTTCTCTCTCCATGGCCCTACCAACACCACCACCAGCCCCCACAACCCCAACACCTCCAGTTACTAGCCTGCTTCATTAATTTGAGTTGCAATCTTACCCAGCTCATAACCTGCAGAAATTTCTGAGGATATTGAACTTGATCCTTTTCCAAAAGCACAAGGTAAGAATTCACTGCATAAAGCCTCAGCCGTTTGTCTTCCACTTCATCATCAAATCCTAGTCAGATTTAAAAGGGTTGCATTTCAAGTATTAGAACATGAGCCCTAAATAGTTAACAAAATCAAACTTCAAGAATCACCTTTTTAAAAATAAATCTAGTTTACATCAATATAGCCAATCATATAAATTAAGATTAAAAGATGCATATTAGTCTACAGCCATGCTTACACCCCATATGTACTCACATTAATCAACCAAGATTAAAAAATTCTTTAAAATATTTTTTCAAATAGGTTTGATAATATGATCAGAGGTACTTGAGTTGTTAGAAATGAAAGAAATGCAACTGCTAAAAAAGTAAAAGCTTTCTCGTTGTTACTTAAAAAAAAGGATATTAAAAGAGCATTTACTGAACTGAAGTTACTAGGGCACAGCTTAGAACCGTCCAAAAATTGTCATTTTATTTATAGAGCATCTTGCTGTTTAATTACCTTCAGCCAACAGTCTCAGGAAGTTGCTTGGGATATCTGACGGTATCATATCTCCACCAACTGCAAACACTGCATTCATGGTTTGTACAAACCACTCATTGTTGGGAGCATATGTTTGTGGGTTGTTAAGGACAGAAACAAAACCAAAATAGAAACCAGTTTAGCAACATATTTTTGAGGGGGTTAGAAGAAATGGATAGAATGTATTTCAGTCTGAAATTATTTAACATAGTTTAAAAAAATTTTTAAATGCCAATCTGAAATCAGTACTGTTATATCAACTCACTTTTACTCCTTTTAGCAATAGGATTAGGTTCGTGTTCGCACGTCATTCTCACAGCTACACTTTCACAGAGATTAGCTAATGATATAAGTGTTGATCTGCATTCTTATGCCAGACACACACATGCATTTAATTAACAACTCCAAAGTAGATGCTTTAATTAATCTATCAACCATAACGTACTCTAATTTCAGGGAAGACTGGATAAGAACAGAAATGCAGTGAAATTTATTTAAATGTAACACTTCCATCTAATCTAGCAAACACTTCTTCATAAATGTGACATTTATAATGTTTCAAATCTCTGCCAGCAATGCAAACTGTTAGGTGAGGTGTGAACTTTCACAGTTTTATGCCCCCACTATGTTGCATGATATAACCATCAGAGGATGCAAAATAATTCTTAAAGATACAATAAGCAAGCCAAATAACTCTGGAAAAACAAAAACAAGGCTGCAATAACACAGTGTGGAGTTGGAAGAGCACAGCAGGCCAGGCAGCATCAGAGGAGCAGGAGAGCTGACGTTTCAAGTCAGAACACTTCATGAGAGAGCAGAATTTTCTGAAGAAGGGTGCTGACCCGAAACGTCAACTTTCCTGCTCCTCTGGTGCTGCCTGGCCTGCTGTGTTCCTCCAGCTCCACACTGTGTTATTTCTGACCGCAGCATCGGCAGTTCTTACTATGCCAAAAGATAAGACAGTATTTTGTTTCAAAAATAGAATTTAATTTCATAACTTTTTACTTGCGTGCCCCCATTTTCACTCTATTCAGTGCCAATTACAAATTTACCATAAAAGAGCTCAGGGTTGTCACTTTGTTTGTAATAAAACCAACTATATAAATTTAAATTCTATCAGAAGGCAAAGTTTCATCTTGCCATTACATTGCGGTGTATATACAGAACCCTTTTCTTGCAGTCCACCTGAAAAATAATGGAACAAACATGGGTTGTGGAAATCATTGCATTTGTGGTCCTAGCTTGTCTCACTGTCTCAAAAGAATTCATGGCTGCATGATTTACAGGGATTTCCCATTTGCAAAATAAATGCCTCTTGTACACTGCTTTCTACTTTGAATTACCATTGAATAATAATTCAGTCGAAAGGATATTTTTCAGCAAGTTCAGCTACTTTGCCAACTAAACTGATGGTGATGTATTCATCTTTGCTTTCTCTTAAATACTCCAGCAGTTTTTGGACAATAACAGTTACATTCTGCGCATTTGTGATTCGGTAGAGCAATTCTAGAGTCTGTTAAAACAGCACAACATAGATGATAAAGCAGTCAGACAATCTGACTAAAATCAGGAAATACTCAAGCAAACTGTACAAAATGGACAGCATTAATCGGCCAAAGCGCGCACGCTGTTCCCAGAGTCAATCTTCAATTGCGATTTACAACCTATAGTGACTCTTTTAAATGCGTTTGAAAAATATCCCTCTAAAGAAAATGCCGGTGATAAATGTAATTGGTAATGGAAATGTAGTAACAGAACTGCACATCAATTTTGAACATGTACAACACCATCTCATTAGCGTTCATATTCAAACAACATAGGTCAAAACAACTCTTACCTCTCGCTTTATAATCGGGTCAGGGTGATCCAGGCACTCAATTATTGTCATTTGGTGCTGAAGAACAAGATTCAAATCTTGCTGGATTACGTATGTGAGGGCTTTTAATCCTGGAACACAAAAATAAAAAAAAGTTCACATTTCAACAAGGACATAAATGTAAAATAAAAATACGACTAGTTATTTCATAAAATAGTCTTACCCAGATACTTTAAGTTGTTTTTAGGTGATAAGATAAATTTTCCGTTACACTTGGCTGCTTTCTCCATTAGATCTGCCTTTGGATGAATAGTATATACTGTTTGAACACACTCAAACAAAATTGCTGTAAAAAATGTAAAGTAGAAGTTAATGCAATAGGAAAGCAACTGACACTTTCAGATCTGTGGTTATGTATCGTAGTGACACCCATCTAAGGAAATAATACATTTTAAAATTAAATAAAGTGTAAGAAAACAAATATCAATATTTCTGAGTCATTCTCAGGTCTATTTGCAATCTTACTCTGCAGGTTGGTTGCAAGAAATCAATAGCAAAACAAACATGAGAAATCTCAAATATGACAGTTCAAGTTCAGACAAAATAAGTTATTAACAATCCAAATGGACAACTTAAAAAGGCTAAAATGTTAGTGATTTGCGGAGTTCAGTTACCATACAAAGCTTTTACAATTACATAACATCGGAGCAGCAGTTGGCCATGTAGCCACCAGCCTACTCTGTCATTCTAAACCATAGTTGATTATCTATCTCAGCACCGTATGTGTGCACTATTTCATTATTTTTTGATGCCATTATTAACCATAAATCTATCAGTCTATTACTTGGAGGTTAATTTGAGCTGCCTCAGCCATCCAGGGTACAGAATTTCAAAGACTCACCACCCTCTCAGTGAAGGACTTCTCAAACGGCTTGCCTTTAATTTTGACACTGGGCCACTGATTCTAGACCCTAGGGTCAGGGAAAACATCTTCTGTGCATTTTCTCTATCTGTCCCTTAAAGAATTGTGTAAGTTTCTGTGTGATAGCTTTCGTTCTTTTAACCTCCAGAGAATACCGGCCCAGTCTCTGGACAGAGAAGGTTTGCAAAAGTTATGGGAACTATTGGTAGAAACTACTTTCTGGCATTCACTTCATGAATGCTGTTTTACATGGAATAATTTATGTAGTATCATGTGGATTTACAAAATATTCCATCAAGAAACAATGAAATGTACATTTCAGACTAAGCATTTGGATCAGAAATGAGGCATAACTTGTAGGCTACAAATGTCCAAACAACCCACTAAAGAATAAACACCATATTAAGCTATGCTTTCGTCACAATTTAGAGGTCATCATATTTCATGCTATAAAAATGGTAAATAATTTCCACCCCCTGCCCAAAAATAAAGTCATTTTGTTTTCAAATAAATGCTCCGTTTGTTACAAAGCAAGTTTCAAACACTTGCAGATCAGGTACACCTACTCAATATTGTAATTACAAATTGCTGCCTATCACAAATCTTAATTCTCCTGATCTACACTATTGATTGTGATAATTACCCCAACTATTACTCCACACTCCTAAATTGCAGCTTTCCAAGTGAATTACAAACAACATCAACGTGTAAGCAATGTAACACAGCAATCCAATCTTGTTTTAAATAATGAAACAGCTTGCATTCATTGTTGATCAAAATTCAAGATTACTTCACACATTTAAGGAAACTAAAATACCAGAGGGTTTATTTACCAATATTTCAGCAGAGAACAGTGCTGGTTTATATCCAAACTACTCAGTCATGACATCACATTACAATACTGTAGAAGATTCAGATGACTGTAATTTGAATATGCACATGTAACAACCAGAAAGAAAATACCAATCTGCCAACCACTGGGCTTTTGATTTAAAAGCGATTTGCAATCAAACTAGTTAGGCCACAGCAGATCAGCACCTTCACCTTCTTAGGCCAAAGGAGACACAATTATCCCAAACATTGGAGAACTTCAGGAGATTTTAAATTAGGGGCTCTGGGATAAACTGCAACTTGTGAGTACGACTAGTGGAAATACTTTCATTGGAAACCAATACTAGTGATGTCAAGAAGTTGTTCGATAACTCTCCAATATGTTTAGGTTTGAGAGCTGATCTACATTGAATTGGCTCCTTCATATGACACAGAAATAAAACAAGCTGAACTTGCCGACAATTACCGTAAGTTATATTGTGGTTGATTTCAGCTCTTCGCAAAGACTCGTCCAGAACATCATATATTTGTTCACTTGTTCTGTCCCAAAAAGAAAAACAGCACATTTCAGAGAGAGTGCACACCAAGATTAATAAGTGCCATGGTAAATAAATAAAAGACAGGAAGATAAACAACAAAAAGATTGCAATTATGTAGCACCTTTCACAAGCTCAAAATGTCCAAAGAAGTATTTTTAGGCAAACTTGATACCAATGTATGCAGTTAGGTCCTATAAACAGTAGTATGGGTTATTTGTCATATGAACTTGTTTTATGATGCTTGTTGAAGCATCAATATTGATCAATACACGATGCAAACTAATCTCCTTTCTTCAAATAAGATGGGATTTGTTTTTACATACAGCTGAGGGGGTTATTGGGCCGCAGTTTAACTTCTCATCCAAAAAAAGGGCATCTCTGACAAAGCTTTATCTCCCTAGCAGTGCAATGAAATGTCAAGTTAGATTGTGCTCTCAAGTGACTGGAGTGGAGTTTGAGTGCAAGGCCATGTGACTCAAATGAGAGTTACTAGTGAACCAAGACTGATAGCCAACCACTGAATTATTAAGAGAGATAGTTACACTAATACATCCAAAGTGGACTTCATATATATTGTGCCCTTTTAATTACCTTTCTTCTTAATGATTTTGCCTTCTGCTGGTACGCAATATGGACATTTCCGCAACATATGATCCATGTAACTAAAGGTCTCACTAAAGCCTTAGAGAGCAAATTGACTAATAGGAATCAAAGACAGGAATTTCATTTCTATTGATTTTGTGGTGCAAATAAGTATTAACAATCAAGTGAATGTACATTTTAAGTTAACTTGTCTTACAGTGATAATTCACAGGAGCTGAATTCACATATCAATGAAAAGTAAATTGGTTTCTGAACCATATCTGGTTAATATTTTCAAAGAAATCAGTTTCACCAATGGCAAATGGACTTTTTTTTTTGAAACAATGTATTGCTGTCTAAACCTGGACCAGGCAGCTGAAATTTCTGCTCAAATTCACACACTAAAAGAAATGGTGATTAAATGCTCACTCCTAGTTTTACACTAAAGGATTAAAAATGGTTAAACTTCAAAAAGACTTCAACTACTTATCAAATTGAATCATGAACTTGGATGGACTCTGCCTATAAAAACCATTGTGCAAATTTTCAGTACGCAGTCTGCTGGAACATATCAGCAGACAATTCAAAGAAACTTGAAATTTGAAGATTCAGAAATAAATTCTATGATGGGCTTAAAAGTTATTAAAGGAATTGCATATATATCGCGCCTTTCAGTGGTTCAGAACTACTTGCCAACCTTCCCTTCCACACGGTTTCTGCAAGATGAAGTAATACCATAGAGGTTCATGTAAAATTGTTGTGGTTTTTGAGCTGAAATCCTAATTTTAAAAATATAGATCAGGAATCAAATGCAGCTCAAAATCCTTAGTATCAATTTCAGCATGTGGGCCTCAGTTCCTGGGCCGCATTTACAGCCCAACCCTAACTGCCCTGAGGCAACATTCGTGAGTTGCTTTCTTGAACTGCTGCAGTCCATGTGATGGGGTTACACCTAGACTGTTGTTAGGAACAAATAATTCAGGAACGGGTTAATGGCTCAAGTTCATTTTAAAACTATAAAGAACATTGAAGCTACACGGAGAAGGCAAGAGTGCGTTAGGTGCAGATGTAACAAACTGAATGGCCTTCACTGCACAAGTATTGTAAAATCCTGTAACAGAAATGCAAATGCAATTGAATACTGTTAAAGTAATGCATAAAACATTCATACATCTAAGATTTGATTTATTTAAATTGAAGTTATCAAATTATGAAAGGAGAATTAAAACATATTACATATTATTCCATTATTGGTGTTTATTTTATTCCATTGTGATGGTCTTTTCTGTACCTTATTTGGGCCCAAATCAAACATGCAGACCAACCCCATAAAATTAAAACCCAAATAAAAATCAATCAGTCACCTAATAATTGCCTTAAAAAACTGATCTCAAACATTCAGCTCTTACAAAAATATATTCAGTACATTTACAAATTTAGAGAGCAGGTTACAATTGCTGTATAGAAAGAGACATGGGAGCTTACAAACAAAATAAGAACAGAAGTAAAGACAGAGTGCACAATTTTAAACAGGGACAAAATTACATCTGTGCAAAATACCAAAATGTCTTGGCTTCTGTTCATTTTCAGCCGAAGATGACATATTGTTTTCACATTTTGTACGTAACATTTTGAGACATTAGCTTAAAATGAATCAAAATCCTTGCAATGACAGTTTTAATGCAGGGGCACATCAAAATCAACTATTAATTCAGTAATGGCACTGCCTGTTGCTCTTTGTTGTTCCAGAAGCACTGCTGCAGCATTCTTCTGTCTGTAATAAACAGAGTAACTTCCCCAGTGAACACGGAGTAAAGCCAATGCAAGATTTCCTCGTAACATTTACATTTCCAAGTACCACAACCTCAAACATTAAGAGAGAAAACTAGGACAAGAACTTACATCGGGTCATCCTTTCCCAGTAATCTTAAAATTCTCAACAGCTGAATCTGGAGCCAAGGTGCTGGTACACTATGGTAGTTGAAATCCACTGCAAGTTTTCCCCCAACTACTTGCTTGAGAATCGTTACAAAGCTCCCGGTTAAATCTTTATAACCACCCGGATTTTCCTAGAAGAGAAGAACAATTACATTTAATTCCACCAAGGTTTAAAAATGAACAACTGCTTCACAAGGTTCACTCGACCATTGTTCCTGCTCTGCTAGCCTGGAGGATATTGCTTGTTGGAGCTCTAGGGCATTCAAAACAAAAACCTTTAACTTGATTTCAAGCATATTCTAGGTTAGCCACCGTGACTGCGTATTTCTGTCAGGACTTGCATGCTGTGAAGTAGAGGAAGCAGTCAATGGGCGGTCCATTCCTAAATGTAAGCCAATGACTTCTACTGAAAAATGTGATTTAGTAGCATATCATTGACAAAGCTCAAAACCACTAGTCAGATGGTCCATTAACACTTGGTATCTAGGTTCACACACCATTACTTGATAGGATTGCCAAGCATTTACCAGAACATTTTTAAAAATATTTCAAATTAATTTAAGAAATTTAAACTCATTATTCTACTTTTAAAATTGACCATGAATTGATGGCATTTGAAAACCTTGTGAACGGATCATGAGTTTTGCTTACTAAAAGAAAATGGCCAACAAAAATAGCTTGGCTTCTCTATTAATGGTTATAATGTGATACCTTGATTAGCAGTAGGTAGATGTGAAGGGAGGCAGCCATGACTCCAGGATCCCTGTCACATAGAGCTTTCCTAAACTTGTCATGAATATGTTGAACTTGGTTTGGAGCAATAAGATAAAATTTGTACAGGGCAAGTACTGCTTTTCTTCTTATTATTTCCCTGTAAAGAAGCATACTTAATGATAGAACACATTTTTAACACAGCATTCATAAATACTTCATTGAACATCTATAGAAAAGGCCGGTCAGAAGCCAGCGCATTACTTATTAAGCAGCATTCTGTTATTTCCTACTTTAACATTTTCTGTTATAAATATCAGCTCCTAACAAAAACAAACTTTCAATACTTCCCTTTAAATCGGTCATATGCTCATTGCCAAATCGAATGTCTTACCAAGTCCATTTGTGTGATCTAGAATTTTGAAACAATTTTCTGCATTAAACCCAGGCTCCAAGTGCCAGGTTTGCAAATATAGCTAACAAATTAAAAAAACAAATGGGCAAGTCTTCTTGGTGGCAGGACCACCAATAACACAAGTAGCATGTCAAGAGCGAGGAGCCTAAATACTCCTCTAAACTAAGTACAGAGACTCAATAACAGCAAACAATCTTATTGTTGTTTGAAGAGTGACCTTTTCAACTTGTTGAGGTTTCTATATTAGCAGTTTAAATAATGACATTTCTTTCCTTGGATCGAGATTTGACAGCTGACTCATACACGATTTGAGGAAGAGACAATTTTCAGTTGATGGGAGTTTCTGCTAAGTCCTGGGTTTTTAAGGTTTTAAATATTAATTTTTTCCACTTTTGCATGCTTAAAACTAAAAGCTGTGGGAAAGGGAAAGGTAGTTTGTCCTTTTCTTTAAAAAAGTTTCTATTTAGAACTTCTACTAGACGTTACAATATAGTTTTTTGAAGTTGTCCCAGCAGCGTGTCAGCAGTAATCAGTCTACAAACACTGGATTTGAGAAAAGTGGCAAATCTACATCTGCAATTTTTAAGGGACGATTTTATGGCATTCAATGGAGTGGTATGTTCCTCATGTCAGATGTAGGAGATTAGGGAACAGTTTTCTCTCCCAGGCAACTATGTCTGCAGGTGTGTTTGGATTCATCTCATATCAGACTGTTTGGATCAACTGGTGAGGCAGTTGGAGTCACTGAGGAGCATACAGGAGACACAGAGTGATGTCTAGTAGATTTAGAGAGGTGGTTACACTGCAGGTTCAGTCAGATACACGCATGACTGTCAGGAGCGATAGGAAGGTAGTTCAGGAGTCTCCTGTGACTATTCCTCTCTCAAACAGATATACTGTTGAGGGGATAGTCTCCCAGAGGAAAATAGAAACAGCAGCCAGATCTCGGGCACCAAAAATGTATCTTCTGTTAACCAGGGTTTGTCATGATTCAAAAGAGTAATTGTTGCGGGGCCTATCCTGTCAGGGGCACAGACAAGAGAGGCTAAAGTTCCGAGACTGAGGGGCAGCATGGCAGTTCAATGGTTAGCACTGCTGCCTCACAGTGCCACGGACCTAGATTTGATTCCACCCTCAAGTAACTGTTTGTATGGAGTTTGCACATTCTCTCCATGTCTACGTGAATCTCAAGTCTAAAGCTGTGGAGGTTAGGTGGATTGGCTATGGGAAATGCACGGTTGCAGGGATACAGTGGGGATGTCAGCGTAGACATAATGGGCCGAATGGCCTGTTTTCACACTGTAGAGGTTCTATAATTCTATGTAAGCATTAATACAAGATGGTATCTTGCCTCTCTGTTACCAGGGTCAAGAACATCTCAAAAATGTTGCAGCATATTGTCAAAGGGAAGAATGAAAAAGCTGGAAATTGTTGTATGTCTGGTAAGAATGACATAGTTAGGAAAAGGGTTGAGGTTTTGCAGAATGAATGTAGGAATTTAGACAGGACGTTAAAAAGCAGAACCTCAAAAGATATTAATCTCTGGATTACTCCCAGTGCCACATGCTAGTGACAGTAGGAATAAGAAGATAGGGCAGATAAATCAATGCTGAGGAGCTGGTGCAGGGGTCGAGGATTCAAATTTTTGGATCATTGGGGTCTCTTCTGAGGCAGAAGAGACTGCTCAAAAGAGATGGGTTTCACCTGCACGGGAGGGGGAGGGTGGAAATCAACATCTTAGCAGGGAAATTTATTAATTTTATTTGGGAACCTTTAAATTAGTATGGAGGGTGAGATGGGGGGATCCTAAGTAGTAGTGAAGATAGAAATGTATGAGGACGGTTCTGAATTTAAAAAGAGTGAAGTTAACTAGAAAAGGCAGGCATCAGCAAGTCAGAGAACAACATAACTCTGAAGAATTAAACTGCATTGATTTCAATGCAACAGGTCTTACAGGTAGGGCAGATTAATTCAGAGCATGTGCAGGAACATGGGACTAGAACATATCTATTACAGAAGCATGGCTCAGGGAGGGCTAGGACTAGTTCAATGTTCCAGGGTTTAAATGCTATTGGAAGGACAATAAAGGAATCGAGAAAGAAGGGGGAGTGGCGGTTGTGATTAGAGAAAACATTACTGCTGTACTTAGAGGGGATATTTCTGAGGGATTGCCCAGTGAAGCTATGTGGGTGGAACTCAGAAATAGGAACAGAATGATCACCTTGATGGGATTGTACTACAAGCCCCCAACAGTCAGAGGGAAATTGACTGTCAAATATGTACGGAAATCTCAGATATATGTAAGATAATACAGTTGTAATAGTAGGGGATTTTAACTTTCCAAACAATGACAGGGAGTGACATAGTGTTAAGGGCTTGGATAGTGAGGAATTTGTTAAATGTGTTCAAAAGTTTCTTTATCAATGTGTACATATTAGAGAAGGCGCAAAACTCAACCTTCTCTTGGAAAATAAGGCAAGGTAAGTGACTGAAGTATTAGTGGGGGAGCACTTTGGAACCAATGGTCAAAATTCCATTAATTTTACAGAAGTTATAGAAGAGAATAGGCCTGGCATACCAGTTAAAATTCTTAACGGGAGTATAACAAATGTATGAGACAGGAAAGCTGATTGTAGTAAACTGTTTGCAAGTAAATGGGCGACAGGGAAGTGAGAAGCTTTCAAAAAATGAGAGAACAAGAGTCTAGAGGCAGTATGTTCCTATTAGTGTGAAGGTAAGTTGAGTAAGAGTAGGGAACAATGGATGAATAAAAATATTGAGGCTCTGGTCAAGAATAAGAAGGAGTTATATATTAGGTATAGACAAGTGGGATTAAGTGAATCTCTTGAACAGTATATGGGGTGTAGGGGCATTCTTAAGAGGGATATCAGGATGGCCTCAGCACATAAGATTAAGGACAATCGAAAGAGATTCTACCAGTACATTAACAGAAAAAACAAAAAGCAAGTAGGGAGAGAATAAGGCCTTTTAAAGACCAACAAGGTCATCTACATGTGAAACTACAGGAGTTGGGAGAGATACTAAATGAATATTGTGTATCAGTTATTACTGTGGAGAAAGAAAAGGCGGCTAGGGAACTCAGGGAAATAAATACTGATGTCTTGAAAACGGGCTACATTTCAGTTTAGGGAATGCTGGAGATCTTAAAAAACAAAGGTGGATAAATCTATAGGACCTGATCAAGTGTATCCCAAGATGTTGTAGGAAATGAGAGAGGAAATAGTAGGACTTCTTGCTGAAATATTTGTATCATCTGTAGCCATGGGTTAAGTGTCAGAGGCTTAGAGGGTGGCTAATTTGCCTTTATTTAAGAAAGGCTCTAAGGAGAAGCCTAGGAACGATAGACCAGTGAGTCCGAAGTCAGAGTTGGGTAAGTTGTTGGAGGGGATGCTGAGAAACAGGATTTACATGCATTTGGAAAGGCAAATTAGGGATAGTCTGCAGGGTTTGTGTAAGGGAAATCATATCTCACAGGCTTGATTTGAGTTTTTTGAGGTTGTAACCAAACTAGAGTGGTAGATGTTGTCTACATGAACTTTAGTAAAGCTTTTGACAAGGTTCCCTTTGGTAGACTATTTAGTAAAGTGAGAACACATGGGATTCATGGAGAACTTGCCAACTGTTTACAAAATTAGCTTGTTGGTATTAGTCAGAAAGTGGTGGTTGTGGAGGGTTACTTTTCGGACTGGAGGCCAGTTAACACCGGTATTCGGCAGGGATCGATGCTGGGTCCACTTTTGTTTGCCATTTATATAAACAATTTGGATGAGAATTTCGAAGGCATGGTTAGTAAGTTTGTGGATGACACCAAAATTGGTGGTGTAGTAGACAGCAAAGAAGGTTATCTGAGATTACAAAGAGATCTTGATCAATTGGGCCAATGGACTGAGGGCTGGCAGATGGTGTTTAATTTGGATAAATGCAAGTTGTTGCATTTTAGTAAAGCAAACAAGGGCAGGCCTTATACAGTTAATGGTAGGGTCCTGAGTAGTGCTGTCCTGACTACGGGTTCAGGTATGTAGTCTTTGAAAGTTGCGAGACAGAGAGACAGGATGATTAAGGCATCATTTAGCACGCTTGCCTTCTTTGCTCAGAACAGAGGGTAGAAGTTGGGTCATCATGTTGAGGTTGTACAGGGCATTGATGAGGCCACTTTTGGAGCATACAGTCCTGGTCGCCCTGCTATAAGAAGGATATTATTAAATTGGAGAGGGTTCAGAAAAGATTATGAGGATGAGTAGGGTCTGAGGCATAAGGAGAGACTAGATAGGCTGGGACTTTTTCTCTGGAGTGCAGGAGGCTGAGCAGTGACCTTAAAAAAGTTTAAAAAATCACGAGCATAGATAAGGTGAACAGTAAAAGGTCTTTTCCACAGGATGGGGGTGTTCACAACTTGGGGTGCATATTTTTCAGATGCAAGGACAAAGATTTAAAAGGGATCGGACGACAAGGTTTTCACACATAGAGTGGTTTGTAGGTGGAGAGAACTGCCAGAG
This sequence comes from Stegostoma tigrinum, assembly GCF_030684315.1. Classification (NCBI taxonomy): domain Eukaryota; kingdom Metazoa; phylum Chordata; class Chondrichthyes; order Orectolobiformes; family Stegostomatidae; genus Stegostoma; species Stegostoma tigrinum. The sequence continues at coordinate 20,807,498 of NC_081386.1, read as the reverse complement.
GAAGTGGTAGAAGCAGGTACATTTATACCATTTAAAGGACATTTGTTTAGCTACTAAAATAGGAACAGTTTGGAGGGGTATGGGCCAAACACAGGCAAGTGGGACTAGTTTAGTTTGGGAACATGGCCGGCATGGACAAGTTGGACCAAAGGGTCTGTTTCTGTGCTGAATGACTCTATTCCATGTGAAGCATGGTAAGTGGGAATTGAATTCCTAATGGGACATCTCACTCAGGTACGGAGAATTGTAAAATGAAAATATCTTCATGTTCTACATTTAGATATTCGACTTCTTCCCATAGTTCACTTACTGCAGGTTCCAATTTTAAGCCATATAATTTTTACAAATTTTTTTAAGAATATATTACTGTCTTCAGTCAGTGGCGATAGCCGTCTGTAGACCTGCAATGGCATTTTTTAGATAAATGATGCAGGCCATTGGTGCTGCAGGTTACTCAGCTTCATCAGTGAGACAAAAAGTATTTTCAGTCAGCCAGTGTTTGGAGTTTTCTTTGCCTGCACGTACACACATACAATTTCTGTCATCTTCATTCCAGCAAATTACGATCATTATGAACTCAACTCTAAACCTATCAATTGGCATGGGAGTAAGGGGGAAAGAGGTGCAAGGAATATTTAGTAATGTGCTAAGGCAACAGAATAAGAATGCCTGAGCAATACGGTTAGAATATAAACACCAAACAATGCCAATCTTCTCCCGTCCCAGTGAAAAAGCGACTGAATCAAATAAAACACGCAACTTGCAATGTACATTCCCTGACCAGATTCAAGTTATGAAATAAGTGCTCATCTCGCCTTACAAAATATAATGAACACTGCAACTTTATAAAAATTTCTTCATATTCCCTTACTTAGAGTGCTGAAGCTTCTCTTCAACCAGAGGAAGAACTGCAGGGATCATTTCCGGTGGGAATAGCTGGCTGGCAACAGTCAGAGCCATGCACACCTCAAGAAGGTTAGTGCTCTGTAAATCCTGAAATTACAGTTTCCAGAATTAAAGTCAATAACAAAACAAGTCTGAGTTTCATACACATCCACAGACAGTCAATTGGATTAGCATAAGAAATAGGAGCCGGAATGGATCAAACGGTCCATTGTGTTTCTCTGCCATTCAATGCAGTCGTGGCTGATCTTACAAATATAGATCTGAAATGATTTATTCAACCTAACACCATACAGAAAAGAAATGCTTAATAATATCAAAGTTTGAGCATAGCAGTGGCTCATCCATCATGTGCGAGACTAAACGTTTAACAGGACAGAAGGAGGCCATTTAGCAAATTATGTTTGTGCTAGCTCTCTGTTGCAGCAACTCAACTAGTATCATTCCTCTGCCCAGTTCAGTTATCCTTAAACTAGCATGTTATACATTTATTAATTCATTCGCTCAAATAAGATCATTCTATAGAGATCCATCTCATTTTAGCTCACCTGATCACTATGTGAAACCAACATTTTCTCTTAAGTAATGGTCCAAAATAAAATTTTACAACCACTATTGATGGGAGAGCCAGACACATCAGTGCAAAAATTAAGCTAAAGTAGTTGCAAATACGATACATCTCAGCCTCTTGATATACTCAACATTACAGATATCAATCTTTAGCAAATTCACTTCATTCCATGTGATTTCAAAAAATGGAAAAGAACTGGACACATAAAAGCTACAGACCCTGCTGTAATCCTGAAGACTACTCCAGAACTAGCCATGGTGATTGCAAAACTGTTCTGGTACAGTTACAACACGACCCGTGTTGAAAATCGTCAAGGTACATCTTGTCCAAAAAACACACGGCAAATCCAATCCAGTCAATAACTATGCCAAGGTCTAAACTCTGAAATTCCCTCCCTTCACACCTCACCGTATTTCTTTAAGACACTCCTTGATATGCACGTCTGACAGGGGTTTAGTCATATGAGCTAATTCTTCTTGTCTGGCCCTATGGCATATTTGTTTTATAATGCACCTGCCATCTTGCAACATTACATTACATTAAAAGAAACAATTTGCATTTATATAGCACACGTTCACTTAGTTTACAAAGCACGAGACAGGAATGTTAAAGCAGGGATAATGATTTAGTATTTAAAGTACAAATACAAAGATTTGAAAATAAATTAAAATTATCTTCATCTCTACGCACATTTACATTCTCCAAAACTAATAATTTATTCTATTACTAGCAAAGTGTAAAATTTAACCATTTACTACGGTACCAAGCATTAATAACACAAATCTCAATTTCTGAAACTGTACTTTGATTAAAAAAAAGTATTTTTAATTAACTTTTTCAGACACAATACAGCTCCAGAGCAGGACATGAACCAGAGCTTCTAGCCCCGAGGTAGGGACACTTCCAAAACATCACAAAAGCCCCTAAAAGTATTGTTATGATACACCACCAGGGCAGGAGTGCCTTGAACATAAATCTTCTGGCCCAGAAGTGGGGGAAACCACAAATCACAAATCCACTTAGCCAATGAACTACATTGGATCGACTAATCTAACTTATTAATAACTAATTGGCCTATTGCTTATTTCTCCCAAATGCACTAAATCTAAAGCAATTAAAATAACAGCATGTTACAAAACTAGTTAGCTATCCTACAATGCTGTATTCCTCTATTTGTTATCCTCTACAATCAGCCTTTATTTATAGGATCACAGCGGGTTTGAGATTTCTTGGATAGTTTGTTGTAATGACCATGTAAAATTACTGCAATTTCAAAGTCAGGATGTTTAAAAAACATCTTTTAAACTTTGAACGTAAAAGATCATGTTATATCAGCCATCTTAGTGATTCCTCCTGAGCTGACGGATGTAAAGGTCACGGATAACAAGCTATCTTCTTTCATTCATGGGACGTTGTCTCCACTGCCTACAGCTGCATTTATTGCCCGGGGGGCAGTTAAGAGTCAACCACATTGTTACCACACTACCATGTGACACAGTCAAAATTATTAAAATTACCCCAATTCTTCAATTGATAATGTTTGCACCAAAATTAAGGATTTCATTTGTGCCAAAAGATTAAAGTTGTTGTCCCATATAAAATGGAAATTTTTAATTAAGCTGAGATTTAAGAGCTTTGTTTTTAATTTTAAATGTCAGCTTCCTCCCTGGCACTTTGCAAACTCCCCATTTTGGAAGATTGCCACTCCTAGATCACAGCCACTCTGAATCAGACTTACAGAATTGTTCCTTGCAAAGAGGCTATTCAGCCCATTGTGCCTGTACCAGCTCTCTAAGCATTTTGACTGTGCCAAACTCCTCCTGTTCCTTGTAACCTTGCACAATGTTTCTACTTAAATAATTATTTAATGGCCTCTTAAATGCCTCAAACAGAATCTGTTGCCATCACCATACTTCCAGGCAATGCATTCCATACTCTTACAACTTGCACTTGCTTCTTTTGTAAAATACTTTAAAACTGTGCTTTGTTTCTTGATCTATTTACAAATGGGAACTGTTGCCCATTATCCATTGAACAGTCCAGGCCTCTGACAATTTTACAATCTTCTATCAAATCCCTTCTTTGTCTGCTCCTCTACAAAGAAAACTGTCCCAAGACCTCTAATCTTTCCTCATTACAAGTATCTCATTCCTGAAACCATTCTCAGAAATCTCTTCGGCACTCTCTCCATTGCATTCACATCCTTCCTGTAGCACAATGCACAGAACTGTAAACAATACTCCAGATGAAGTTTAACCAATGTCTTATGTAAGTAAAGGTTAACCGCCCAGCTCACGTACTCTAAGCCAGTATTTATGAAGCCTAAAATACTGTGTTTTATTAACGGCTCTTTCTGCCTTGATATCTTTTATGGACATGCACATTGGTTTCTCTCGACTCCTGCAAGAATAAAACCCTTTAATACTGTCGGCCAAGCAGCATCAGAGGAGCAGGAAAGCTGATGTCTCAGATCTAGACCTACCCGAAACATCAGCTTTCCTGCTCCTCTGATGCTGTTTGGCCTGCTGTGTTCATCCAGCTCTACACCTTGTTATCTCAGATTCTCCAGCACTGGCAGCTCCTACTATCTCTTTAATACTGTCTTTGCTTTTGATATGAAGTGATATACCTTGGTACCTCTCTGCATCAAACTTAATTTGCCACCTATCTTCCCATACCACCAACCTGTCAATGTCCCTTCAAACCTCTGTCCTGTCCTCACAGTTCACAATTCTCTTAAGATTTTTGCAAGCTTTGAAACAGTCCTCTGCACACCAAGATCTAAATCATTTATATATTTCAGGAAAAGCAAGGACCCCAATGCCTACCCCTGACGAACTCCACTACACACATTCCTCTCAGCCAAAATTTACCAATAACCATTACATTCTACTTCCTATCCCTTTGTCAATTTTCTACCCAGATTGCTGCTGACCCTCTTCTTCCATGACTACAGCCACACTCACAAATGTGTTGAGTGACATTATTGATCACCTTCTAAAAATCCACATATACCACATCAAACAGCCTTCCGTTCCTCAACATTCTTTGTTACAGCTTCAATAAAACTCCTGCAAGTTAGTTTGGTACAACTTTTTCTTAACAAATCCATGCTTAATCTTTCAAATCAATCATAATTTTTTCAGGCAACCATTAACTCTATCTTGAATAATTGCTGCAAGGATGAAGAAAGCAATATATATGGGGAACAGGCAAAGCATGCTCACTTTCTTCAAACATTTCCATCCTTGAATAGTCTTGGGAATCCTTCATCGCCATACATTCATGATCTGGATGGAGATAGTAACTTAAGGAAAATAGGAAGTGGACACACCATCTTTAACTCTGACACGCAGCACTTTGGTGCATTGCTACCTTTTCCTCCAACGTTACTTTTGTTTATATGTTAGGAAATTTTTAACATTTTAAATTCCAAATTGTCACGTTCTTAATTAAGCTATCAAACTGTAACTGGAAAAGCAAGTAACAACTGATGTGATGATACTATAACCTTGTCTGATCGAATTTGCAGTTTTAAAATTTAGTTCAAGGGGGATAGATTTCCTCTGTGTTCTAAATAAAACAAAACAATAAACATCCTTGTAATTTTAGTTCAAACGAGGTCTTCTCCCATAGGTCAGATGATGCTAATGTGTTTACCATTACAAACAGATTGCTAGTATGTAATGAAATGAAAAATATATCAAATACATCTTTTTGAAAACTAATCATATTAAAATACATATAAAAATATATACATTCAAAAACAAAGATATACCATTTCTTCAAAGTGCAATTACTTGATTAAAACAGAGAAAACCTCACACTCCTGGCACAACTTTTCCTGCAAAGAGATAGTAACAATCTTCTCTTTAAGTGTTTCCTTAGATTTGAGAACCATTCCAAATTATTATTGCACATTCTGCACACCAAATTTCAGAAATACCAGGCAGCATGTCAAAGAAACAAACCAGGTGATTTTCATGTACAGTCCAACTCCTTTAAAGGAAATAAAGGCAGACATTTTTTAATCAACCTGTCGAGTAATACGGGCAAAAGCCCTCCGCTCAGTGACATCACCTGCTGGCCATTTTCACTTTCAATGAAGTGCTAAGCTCCTACTTTTCCTAAATTGGTTTTGTGAGAAAACAATATGACTGTGAATGTGAACAGATGGTTGCAGTTTTGTACAATCACAATATTTTAATTTTATAGCTACAGTGCTGAATTTGTTTTCTCGATTTAAGTGTTGGACAATAGGCGAATAGATTTTGCTGTGTTTAAGAGTGAACAGAAATTCCAAGTTTATAACAAAAATGGTTTTAATAGAAAAGCACACTTTGGCATTTCTGCCTAGTCACAGTGAAAAAAGAACAAAGAACAAAGAAAATTACATCACAGGAAAGGGCCCTTTGGCCCTCCTAGCCAGCACCAACATAAATATGGGAGCGAGTTTTGAGAAGATTTGTAGCTCAGGTTGAGGTTCTGGATGTGAGTTTGCTCGCTGAGCTGGAAGGTTAGTTTTCAGACGTTTCGTCACCATTCTAGGCAACATCATCAGTGAGCCTCCGACGAAGCGCTGGTGTTATGTTATATTTAAATAGAAAGCGGGACATAACACCAGCGCTTCGTCGGAGGCTCACTGTTGATGTTACCTAGAATGGTGATGAAACGTCTGAAAACTAACCTTCCAGCTCAGCGAGCAAACTTACATCCATAAATATGGGAATGGGAAGCGAGATCAAATGGACGCGTGACTAAAGGGATGATGTAAGAGGGAGGGCTTTACATTTTTGGATCATTGGGACAGTTTCTGGGTTAGTGGGAACGGTACAAGCTGGATGGGTTGCATCTGAGCCAGAATGGGTCCGATAATCTTGCTGTGAGATTTGCTTGTGCTATAGGGGAGGCTTTAAGAACTTAAGAACATAAGAAATAGGAGCAGAAGTAGACCATCTGGCACATCAAGCCTGCTCCACCATTCAATAAGATCATGCCTGATCTTTTCGTGTACTCAGCTCTCCTTACTCGTCAGCTCACCATAACCCTCAATTCCTTTGCTGTTCAAAAATCTACATTTGCCTTAAAAACATTCAACAAGGTGGCCTCAACTGCTTCACCGAGCAGGGAAATCCACAGATTCACAACCGTTTGGGTGAAGACGTTCCTCCTCAACTCGGTCCTAATTCTGACTCCCCTTATTTTGAGGCTATGCTCCCTTGTTCTAGTTTGCGTAAGATAAAGGTACATGGCGCTACAGGCAATGTATTAGCATGCGGACAGAGGATTGGTTAACTAACAGAAAGCAAAGAGTGGGGATAAATGGGTGTTTTTCTGGATGGTGATGGTCTATCTCAGGGATCAGTGTTGGGACTGCAATTGTTTAAATTTACATATACTTTGGTTTAAAGCTGGAACATTGGCTTGTCTCAAAACATTATAATTATCTACAAATTGATTTCTTGTGGCATCCAGACTGAGAAAACAAAGCTATGATTACCACACCATGCATCTTATCTGTTCAACATCACAACAAGCAAGGTTCAATTAAATTTGCAAACCATTTCTTGGAACAGAGAATTAAATAGGACTGCTGGTACAATGTATGACAATTAAGCGGTTTGTTCCTATTTATTTTTGTGCACTTTAGTTCAATCAATTGGTATTTTGCCACAACCTAGTATAAGGCAATATTAGAGTCAGCATGACTCATCGTTACTTCTTGAAAAGTAATCACCTGAAACATTTCTCACTACACAGGCACTGTTAGATCTGTCAAGATTTCTAACATTTTGCTCTTTATTCAAATTTGCTTTTTTCCAACCACAGATGGATCTTGTAACAAAGATTCACATGCTAACATAATGTATTATTTTAACGTTACAATATTTTTGATGTGGTAATTCAGAAACAGTTACTTTCCACTCTTCTAAGTTATTTATTTCTGCCCTTTTAAGACTATTTTAAAGCAAAGTCACATTTTTGCTGATGTTTCCTTGGTTTATTTTTTTTCTGTACAATGCTGTCACTTGCAAGGCTTCTGACTTATGCCAAATCAGTTGTAGTGATTCACTCAAGGGTGAAAAGTGAGTCACAAGTCAACTTAAAGCTGAATAATTATAACCAGTGCATGATGTTAAGAAATTACACTGCAAAATGTGAGCAGTTGTAGCAAGCCACCCCAAAAACACCAACAAACGCAAAACCATAAGATCTTATACAAGAAATGGAAAACGTGGCTTATTCAGTTACCATAAACCAGGAGCCCTGTCTGTGTCAGAATGGATCAGAAATGAAGAGAAAGGAAACGTGAAAGAAAAGTGACCATTTTTGTTTTAGGATAAGGCATATAGGGCAGAGAGAAATAACTGACAGAATGAGAAGTAAACGATTCTACATTACTGTTTCATACAACAAACTTTAATCACATTTTAATCTTTGCTGACCATGTTTATGGAGTACCGTCATAGAGGAGCAAAATAAAGAGGATATAGTTGCAAATTAACTAGGATTGATTCAAGTCAGCATTTTCTGTGAAACAGTTATGATTAATTATAAATTCAATTTACTCTCACTTCTTACCTTTAATACAGTGTTTACCAGTAGAAGCAACAGTTGATGGCTTTCATTTAGAAAGAGGGACACAGCCAAATAGCCTAGCAAAAAAAAGTAAGCAGGAAAATATTCATATTATTCAAATTTAAGTCCCACACTGTTTCCTTTGCAGACTTTCAGGGTAGCAGACCGCATATTTCAATGACACCCTCAATCCTACTCCTTGACAAATCTAGGTGTCACACTTATCTGGCACAGGCATGCATTTCAGCTATTTTCTCCACCTGGTCAACCTAGATGAAGACTGCAGAATTCACAATCCAGATAAAGGCTTCTGTAACCAAAATAACACAGCAGACTGTGCATCAAAACTAGAGTCTTCAAATGATCCAACTTCCCAATCTTGCAAACATTTTACTGTTTCCAATCCCAGTTCTATATCAAGTACATATAGATGAAGAAAACTCAAGAAACTCAAGCAACATAGATGCAACAATCCACAAGAATGTCATTATAAACCCCGGAATTCCCAACAGGAGCCTGAAGCAACTGCAATGTAGTGACTTGTGAGCTTCCATACTGTACAAATTGATCAACATTAACCTGAAAATTAAACTTCTGCAATTCTAACTAACGTGTAACATTCAAATTATGCAGTTTAGAATTTGTATTTTCTTACCTTTAATAAAAATCAAAGCAATACCTAATAGCACACAAGATTCGCCAGTCTAGAAATCTATTCTTCAGAAACACCAACTGACTGGAAATATTTTGAGCAAAATCAATTGCCATTAGTATTACTTTAGTAGTGTCCTTCGGGAGCAGAGATGGAAAAATATGGTATTGGCTAAGTAAAATATTTATTACTACTTTTACAGCTGTGTTATGTTTGAAGTTAATGTTAAAATCCATGATATTTCCGGTTCACATACATGAGGTTAAGCAGTGTAATGCCACTCTATAATTGAGAAAATTGCAGACAAGAGAGGTTACAAGGTATAATGCTTATTTCCTTCCTCCAAAAAGGTACAGTGTCATACTAGGGGAATATGTTTTTCAGTTACTTGTAGTACTATGCCCAGTAACAATTCTTGCTGCATCACCTGGATAAGAACAGTATCTCATTATGGACAGCGATTATAGCTGAATTTAATACATCCTCATTTGTCAACAACATGCACTTTAAAGAGGTTATTCAATCAAAAGCAGTAGGAAGTCTCTTCCACTTCCCCCTTCTGCATCCAGCCATTTGTAGAATCATCCTTGCTGTGACTGAGATTCATGGACCACAGATCAGCCTGCAATTCTTGTACCTAAAGGTACTACCAGGGCGCTGAGTCACCAGACAAGCTTTAACAGGTTATTTGTATTTAAAAAGTTATCTATTTAATCAAAGTACTCGAAGAGGAAACATACCAACTCTTTTTTCCATCAGACTACCCTGCTGAGCTAGTTTCATGGCATGAATGTATCCAAAGGAAGCCTCATACCCCAGCATTTCACAGTAGATTAGTCGCACTAGACATTCTCGCATCTGCTTCTGTAAAAGGAATAAAACAAAGGACTACTTTAGTTTCACTGGTGTTATTTACTTTCTGGTTACTTTTCCAAGTAATTATTATTAACAAGTGAGTTTTGGCAATAAGTGCTGGTGAGCCATTCAACAGCAGGGACATTGCATTAAGTTTACTCCAATCTTCAAATGAAATCCATACTGTTCATTTACACTAGGCGTTGGATAGAAATCAATGGGGAGATGATGGTCTTGTGGTATTATCACTGGACTGTTAATCCAGAGACCCAGATAATGTTCTGGGGATCCGGGTTCGAATCCTGCCAGAGCAGTTGGTAGAATCTGAATTCAATAAGTATCTGGAATTAAGGGTCTAATGATGACCATGAATTCATTGTCGATTATCGGAAAAAACCATCTGGTTCACAAATGTTGTTTAGGGAAGGAAAGTGCAATTCTTAACTGGTCTGGCCTACATTTGACTCCAGACCCACATCAGTGTGGTTGATTGTTAACTGCCCTCTGGGCAATTAGGGATGGGCAATAAATGCTGCCTAGCCAGCGATGCCTTCATCCCATGTATGAATTAAACAAAAATTTTTTTCTGGTTATTGTCTCCCTAGCTCTGATGTACAGCTTCAAAAATATGGCTAGTGATCAGGCTTCAGGTTTCTGCTGGACAGGCAGTTGTATTCCAGCATAGTTAGGAAGTGCACAAGCGAACCTGCGGAACCCCTTTCACAGAACATTCTTCAAGGAATTGCCCAGAAAATCGGATTTTCTGTTGGACACTTCCACTGTGCTGAGAACCCTCCAAAGTCCTCATTAAACTGGAGACTTCAAAGGGTTCTAACAGTATGAGTTAAAATGGCTGCTCAGGAAAAGTTAGGTGATTAAATATGTAGATTAATGCCTAACTAACTCTTAAACTGACACCATACTTACCTCTTACATCCCCAGCTACGCCTCCTTCCTGACACTGTACCCTGGTATCCCAAAACTGCCAGACCAGGCCCAATCCAATCCAAACCCCAAGCTGCCAAAACCAATCTGACACCATGCCAACTATATCCAACACCCACTCTCCCAGCTCCCCCACCAAGCCCAATTTCTCCCATCCACCCATGGCACTTTAAACATTGGCACCCTGTCCCTTCCTAATTAGCACCATATCCAGTTAGTGTTCGATTACTAGCACTCAACCCTTACTCTTCTGACATCGCACCCCTGGCACTTAGACCTTCCCCAGCTGGCACCCTACCCAGTTGTCAGCCTACTAAAAAACCCATCTGCTACTCTAATAGTACACTTACTGTTTCACAGATACAGTCAAAAGTTGCTGTCAGGACCTTTACGTTTCAGAATTCGGGGTTCAGCAGGTGACTGCTACATAAAGGGAGTGTGGTTTGACGCCCTCTGAAAGTTCGGCACTAAGAAAGAACAATCAAAATGGAAGCACAGCTCCGCATTTCTGAAGGGGCCAGAATCAGAGTCTCCTCTCAGGAAGTGCAGAGTTCCCTTCTTTTGTAAAACAGAAGGACCAATGTGGCAAATTGCATGAGACTGACATTCCTTTATAAATCTAACTCATTTTAATCCCCACATGAAAACAAATGCTGAGTGTCCACAGACTAGCACAAATCAAACATGTTTTGCAAAGTAAATAGTCCAAAGATGTGCAGGCTAGGTGAATTGGTCATGCTAAATTGCCCATAGTGTTCAGTGATGTGTAGATCAGGGGCTGGGTCTAGGTGGGATGCTCTGAGGGTCAGGGTGAACTTGTTGGGCCAAAGAGCCTGTTTCCACAACGTAGGGATTCTATGATCTATCCATTCACTAGTTAATATTGCTGTTCCTACACATCAGACAATAGTTTCATAATGTCAGCTATCTTTTTGTCAGTAAAATTCCAAACAAATTCTTATAAATGTGTACTTCAGTGATAGCAATGGCAGGAGAAATTAGCATGACAAGATTATGTCAGTAATTTTCATGGTAAATATGTAGACAGGAATTCGTAGTGACCTTTAGAAAATTAGCAATTATGCACAGTTGGAGAACTATCCAACATTCATCATTCACATTTCACCTAAAGATTGATCTTAACTCCCTAAATGCACAGCCATGCGAGTGCGCTTTTATTTCCCTAAACACAGAACCTTATAACTTGATGTTAAAAAGAAAAATTAGTTAACAATCAAAAACTCTCAAACATGAAAAATATTTTACAGATTCCCATTTAGAAGAAACAAATAAAGTTATACGCATTGTTGTAGTTGTTCACATCTAATATTCAAATGGAATCACAAAGTGCTGCAATTACAAAAGTCAAGGTTAACATTTCAGCTATAATTCTTATTTGCACGTGAACACACTGGTTTCATCTGTTAAAATCTGCCAACTCTTTGCCAATACATTTTGCCTAAAAATTTTACAATGAAAGTGACATTCATAACTATAACTCTTAAGAATGCTATGTGAACTTTTAACCTACTGGCACCAGTAACTGCAGGACTTGTTTTCGAACACCGCTCTATAGCTCCACATGCTGGAGGCGGCTCAGGAAAGATGCTGCCAGGTTTGAAAGGTTTGAGTTATAAAGAAAGGCTGGACAGACCGGGATTTTTTTCATTTGAGTGCAGGAGGTTGAAATGTGACCTTACAGAAGTTCATAAAATAACGAGAGGTATAAATAGAGTTAGTAGCAGTTGTCTTTTCCATTGATTGGGGGATTTCAAGACTAGGAGGCATATTTTTAAGCTGAGAGTAGAGAGATTTGTAAAAGACATGAGGGGCAAGTTTTTCAACAACAAAGGGTGGTTCACGTGTGCAATGAACTTCCTGAGAAGTGGTGTATGTGGGCATAATTATAAAGTTTAAAAGACATTTGGATAAGTACATGAATAGGAAAGGTTTGGAGGGATATGGGCCAGGAGCAGGCACGTGGGACTAGTTTAGTTTGGATTATGTTTTCAGCATGAACTGGTTGGACTGAAGGGTCAGTTTCCATGCTGTATGACTCTATGACACAATTACATCATATACATATTCACAAAAAAGGAGGAATTGTTCTAATGTTGTGAAGAAATGAAGAATTCTTACCAGTGATATGCTGGGAGCAGAAACCTGTTCTTTTAATGCAGCCAGTTCCTTCTTTATTAATTTTTCCTCATCCTAAAATCAAAAATATTTAAATGTTAAAACTAAAGGTAGCATTTAACTGTGACAATTTCAACTTGAATTATATTGATTTATCAACAAAAACAGAGCACTCAAACAGATACCAACAACTTTTGTTGAACTCTTAATTTGATCATTAAGGCTGATATTGCCCAAGAATGCAATTTTACAAGCGCAGGCAAGATGCTTTGGCATTTGTAAATTTATGTCAAAAATTCAAAATCTACACAAATGAAACTACATTTTACAAAAAAAAATTAGAAGAATAGGATAGCAACTGTGGAACTTGTTCAGACTTTTCAGCGATATACAGACCCAGAAGATAAATTAAGAAAACTACTGTACTTGAAATTCTACAAAGCTAAGGAGATATAGGTTCAGCTGTTGGTTCAAGTCAAACATTGGTTTAATGTCAGGAACCTTTTTTTGCAAACAATGTCAACACTTGGAAGGGACTCTGAGCAGAACAGCACCAATTAAAAGTTTGAATACTATGACTGCATGGGGGTGTGCTGAGGAACTATGGGTTTCTTTCCAAATGAATCAGTAATAATAATCCAAATCACCTCCCCATCAATATTCATCTTATGATTATGTGTTTAAGCAGTAAAACACAAACTATTAGTTTCTACTTAGTAGTATCCCTACAGTGTGGAAACAGGCCCTTCAGCCCAACAAGTCCACAACGACCCTCACAGCATCCCACCCAACCTCATTCCCTTATAATCCATCTAATCTGCACATCCCTGAAAACTACCAGCAATTTAGCATGGCCAATCCACCTAGCCTGCACATCTTTGGACTACGGGAGGAAACTGAAGCAACCCCACGCAGACACAGGGAGAATGTGCGAACTTCACACAGACAGTTGCCCAAGGTTTGCATCGAACCCAGGTCCCTGGCCCTGTGACGCAGCAGTGCTAACTACTGAGCCACCGTTCTTAAGGAAGTTTTAACTTGATTGTAAGATTTCTTTTTCTTAAGAGAGCTATGACGATCAGGAACATGTTCCCTGAAAGGGTGAATGTAGGACAATGGAAAATAGAAGGAAAATATTTGTCCTGTAAAACCTGCTCTACCAGTCAACTAGATTGCGGCTGATCTTCTCTTTTGGCACCACTTTCATGCAGTATGCCCATGTCCCTTTGATATACTTAATATCTGGATATCTATTCTAGAGTCATAGAGCTGTACAGCATGGAAACGGGCCCTTTGGTCCAACTCGGGGGTACTACTAGGGGGTAGGGGGTGAGGGTGGGGGGTAGGGGGTTGTGGGGTGGGGGGGTAGGGGGGGTGTGTGGGGTGGGGGGGTAGGGGGGGTGTGGGGGGTGTGGGGTAGGGGGGTGTGTGGGGGGTGTGGGGTAGGGGGGTGTGTGGGGGGTGTGGGGTAGGGGGGTGTGTGGGGGGTGTGGGGTAGGGGGGTGTGTGGGGGGTGTGGGGTAGGGGGTGTGGGGGGTGTGGGGGTGTGGGGGGTGTGGGGGGTGTGGGGGGGTGGGGGGGGTGTGGGGGTGGGGGGGTGGGGGGGTGAGGGTGGGAGGTGTGGGTGGGGGGAGATGTGGAGGATAGGGGAGGGGGATCGGGGAGGGAGGAGGATAGGGGAGGGGGATCGGGGAGGGAAGAGGATAGGGGAGGGGAGAGGGGGGGATGGGGAGTGAGGGGAGCGGGGTAGGGGAGAAGGGGTAGGAGAAAGGGGGGAGGGGGGAAGGGGGGGAGACGGTAGGGGGTGGGATAGGGGCGGGGGCGGGGAGGTCTCTAAGCCCCTGGTTTGCTCGGTGAGCCCGGGCCCCCACCTGCTTCGACGCCAGTTCAGTGATTCCTCTGATCAACGCTCCGAGCCGGGAAACGGCGGAAAGTTTGGCGCCGGGGTCGAGGGATAGGAGACTCGGCAGAGCCGAAAGGGTCTTCTCCATCACGTCGCTCATGGCGCTGCCGGGACGGGAAGAAGAACAGAGGGACAGAGCGGCCTCCCAGTGCCCTGGCTTACGCCATCTTCCCCCAGCGAGCGACTTCCGGTCTGAGTCAGAAAACTTTATTAGAATCCGGGCCTGGGAACACTGTCATTCCAGCATCGGCCAGGAGGGCGCAGCACTGAGCAGGTCGAATAGAGCACCGTCCGTCAGAATGGAAAGTGCAACTTCAATGCGCAGAGGGAAACTTCAGAGCACAAACTAAATCAAACCAAAACCAAAATCATGAAGGACTTCTGGGCAGAAGAGATAGACAAAAGTTGTCCCCCCACCTTTGGGCAGATCAAGAACCTGAGGTTACCAATTCAAGGAGATTGTACGTAAGCCGTGGCCACATGCAGAAAATCATTTCCCCAAACATCGCCCTAGAGTGTGGTTCAGGCAAACTCAAGTACGTCTTTCAAAGAAAATGACCTGGATCATTAACTGAAGTGGAAAAATATACAGGGGCAGGAGGCAAGGGAATTGCACCAGGTGAACTGTTCTTGCAAAAAGAAAACTGGCAGTGACAGTGTAAGGAGAAAAGTCATTGGATATGGGTCACTAAGATTTATTTCATACAATAATCCACCACAACAGACACTGAGTCAAGTGGCATCCTGTGTTACAAATGTATGAATTTGGAGCGAGGACAGGCCACTCAGCTGTCTGATCCTGTACCTCCATTCAATAAGATTATTGAATCTGACCTGATTATTTCACATTCCCACCCCGACCTGACAGACAGCCTTTCACTTCTTGCTTACGAAGAATCCATCTACCCCTGCCTTAAAATTAATCAAACATTTTGTCTGGAATGTGTTTTGAGGAAGAGTTCCACAACTGAAACTAATGGGCACAGGTTTAAAATGAGTGGGGAAAGATTAAAGTGGATCTGAGGGACAACTCCTTTCACACAGAAAATGGTGCATGTATACAACATAATGAAATGTGAGGCTGGATGAACACAGCAGGCCCAGCAGCATCTCAGGAGCACAAAAGCTGACGTTTCCGGCCTAGACCCGAAACGTCAGCTTTTGTGCTCCTGAGATGCTGCTGGGCCTGCTGTGTTCATCCAGCCTCACATTTCATTATCTTGGATTCTCCAGCATCTGCAGTTCCCATTATCTCATGTATGCAACATACTGCCAGAGGAAGTGGTAAGGCCAGATACAGTTACAGCTTTAAAGACATTTGGACAGGTCCATGGATAGGAAAGGTTTAAAGGACTATGAACCAAATGCAAGCAAATGGGACTAGTTCAGTGTAGGAAACCAGATCAGCATGGATGAGAAAGGGCCCGTTTCCATGCTGCATGATTCTAGTTTCAAAAACTTAGGATTCTCTGTGAGAAATAAATCCTCTTTGTCTCTGTCTTAAATGGCCAAACCACTTATTCCACCAGTTCTAGATTCTCCCGCAAGAAGAATCATCATTTCCACATGCACCCTGTGAAGATGCTTCTCTGTTGTAGCTGTTCTGTGTGGATTGATAGAAAACTACATCAAAAATAGAAAAGTTTCAAAGTCACAGGACATCAGACAAGGTCTGGACAAAGACCAGTCAACACGTTTTGAAATGACACATGTCTGAAATTTAACTGAAGAGCTGGCTTGTTAGTTAATACTCAAAAAACAGCGAAAGGAAAGGGAAAACACCCAGGCTGCAAAGTTAGATAAGTGTCAATGAGAAGTGTTAAATCATGTCAGTCAAATAATGGGAAAGAGAAAACTGAAGAACCTAACTAAATGTTGCATATTCAGAAAGAAGGAATTCAGAAAGAAGTTATTTCCTGTGCCTCTGTTTAAGGCAATAGAAGAATTATAAACAGAAATTATTATTGAGAAAGAAACCCATAGTGAACAAAAAATTAACTAAAAACAACTTCATTGAAGAAGGTATTGGAAAATAAACTAGGACACATGCTAATAAGGGCTAATCTGCCCAGCCCACCATCTCAGTAAACTGTAAAATTGAGATCTGACTGTTTTCATAATCTAGGGAGAGTTTCTGGGTACCTTGTTTAATAATCCTACCTTGACTGACAATATTTCTTTTAGACAGATATTTAAAAAAGATCCCAAGACACTACTTTGAAGGAGAACAGTTATCTTTAGTGTCCTGGGCAACATGAATCCCTCTATACTGTCTCTGTGCCAACATCTCTTATTTGATCATTGCTTGTGAGGTTACTTGATCATTGTTGTGGAATCTTGCTGTGCACAGATTGGCTGCCATTTTTCCAACAGTAAAAAGGTGATAACACTTGGCTGTGTGGTCATAAATAGTACTACACAAATGCACATCCTTGTTTTCATTTCTCAAATAGGGTGATGTTATGATCCCAGGTGAGACTGATAACATTTTTTAAAAATTAATCTTCCAGTAAATTGCTGAAAGGATCACATAACAACATTTTGTGTTTTTATGACTTACTGTAGCAATCTAAACACTTTAAATCAACAACTTCAAGTACAGAATAGAATACACTGAAAATCTCATGCCTCACCCTCTCTCTTGGGTGGATATTCAATTCTCCTGGGGCTACTCAGAATGTTATTAGCTCCCAAGAGTTTAACTTCCTTTCTTTTTATTTCCCAGTAAGAAGTTTTAACCCCAGAATTACTTTTCATGATGAAGATTTTATTTTTTCTGCAGTCTCTCCCCATTACTCAATCTAGGTAAAATATTCAAGCACATTCAAAAATCCTCACAAATTTGATTATTTCAAACTGAGTTGGAGCTCCTGCCTAGATTCCCATAGAACGAACCATATGGAGTAGTTACCTCCATCTACTGTCCCTCTGTCGGATCCTGGCAGCTCGTTTTTTCCCGTGAATTTCAGAGATATATTTTGGAAAGCATGTAACTTAATCCAACGTATTCATTTTCTACGCATCCATCTCTCTCAAAGCCCATCTCTAGGGCAATGTAAATCATGTAGGTCTCATATCCAAATAGAAATGCTGATTAGTTTTTCTTGAGACCCAAACTCTCTTTTAGCTTGAAACTATTTTAAGGGCAGCACGGTGGCTCAGTGGTTAGCACTGCAGCCTCACAGCACCAGGGACCCAGGGTCGAATCCAGCCTCGGGCAACTGTCTGTGTGGAGTTTGCACATTCTCCCTGTGTCTGCGTGGGTTTCCTCCGGGTGCTCCGGTTTCCTCCCACAGTCCAAAGATGTGTAGGCTAGGTGGATTGGCCATGCCAAATTGTCCATAGTGTTCAGGGTGTGTGGGTTATAGGGGGATGGGTCTGGGTGGGATGCTTCAAGGGGCGGTGTGGACTTGTTGGGCTGAAGGGTCTGTTTCCACACTGTAGGGAATCTAATCTAAATTGATAGTTCATAGCGTAACCATTTACAGCATGACATTATCAATATCTCTCGGGGACTTGAGATTAGCAGTGTAATCATTATAAATACAGATTCTGCTATCATTAATGCCAAGTGTGAAGAATTCTAACCATCTTCCCAACAAACCAATCTGGGCAGTCCACTAATCTTTACAAGTGACCCCAACCCGAACCTGATGCAGTAGACATCAACACCAATCATCTGACTCTCTTCATTTTACCCAAAGTTGAAAACTTCACCATAATTACTTTTACTCATAATTTATCCAATTATTGTTTGTGGGATCTCGGTTGAGCAAAGTTGCAGACATTTTCCAACATTAAAATGATTGGTATTTGTCACTGAACAAATGTTTACAGAAAACTTTTGAGTTTTACTAGTACACAATGCATCTGTATAAATCTGGAATTGTGTGATTGCCAAGAATACGGTTGTAAAGGTCCCCTGTGGTGGTATTAATTGATCTGTTCTAATCAAATAAACCATCTTTTTATTTCAATGACTCCCCAAAAGTCAACTAATAAGAACATGTTTCAGAGATAATAGGAACTGCAGATGCTGGAGAATCCGAGATAACAAAGAGATAACAAAGGCCTTGCTCCTAAGATGGTGCTTGGCCTGCTGTGTTCCTCCAGCTCCACACTTTGTTAATAAGAACACATATTGTTTTGCCCATATTTCTCTCTTTTTTTAACCAATAGGTGACTTTATTTACTTCTTCCAAATGTCAGTGTTTGCGGCCTTTTCGCTCAGCCTGCTATTTAAGTTATGTGTAGATGCTCTCATAGCACAGCAGCTCACAATATATGTCAGTGATTTGGAGGTAGAGACCAAATGTAAAATTTCCAAATTTTCAGATGATACAAAATTGTGAGGAAGATGTAAAACAACTTCAAGAGAATTTGGGCAGGCTTAGTGAGAAAGAAAGAGAATAGTGGGTGAAATATAAGATGGAAAAATGTGAGGTTATCCACCATGGGAGAAGATACAGTTGTGCAGAGAAGTTATGAAATATTACGAAGTTGTAAAGTGCAGATGTGCAAAGGGACCTAGGTGTCTTTTGTCAATAAGTCACTGAAGATGAACATGCAGGTGGAGAAAATTGTTAGGAAGGCTAATGGAATGTAAGTCTTTCTACGGGGAGAGTGCGGGTAAGTGGAGTTGAAATGCCCATCAGCCAGGATTAAATGGCACAGTGGGCTGGATGGGCCGAATGGCCTTACTTCCACTCCTATGTCTTATGGCCTTGTGTCTTATGGTCTTTATTACCAGTGGGTTTCAGTACAGGAGTGGTGAGTAAAAACAAAGTTGTTGGATAAGCCCAGCAGGTCTGGCAACATCTGTGAAGGAGAAAACAGAGTTAACGTTTTGGGTCGGGTGACCCTTCCTCAGTAGAGGCGCCTTGCTTCAGTTATTAAGGAGCTTGCTTGAACTGTATCTGGATTACTGTGTGCAGTTTTGGTATCCTTATCTTAGGAACAATATTATTGCCATAAAGGAGTGTAATGAAGGTTCACCACATTTGTCCCTGCAATGGTGGAACTGTCTTCTGAAGAGAAATTGGGCAACCTAGACCTATATTCTCTACACTTCAAAGAACGAGAGTTAGTCGAATTAAAAATGTATTCGGATTGTGTTGAAACTTTGTCAAAATATTCAAAAACGGAGATGAGCTGATTCTTGGCTCAAAAGTAGAAGGAAATTAGGAACAGGAGGAGGTCATTCAGCCCATTAATCCTGCCCTGCCATTCAATACAATTATGACTGATTGAACACTTCGAAAGCTTTTAATCATCCCATCCCTATCATAAAACTGTATGTCATTGGTAATCTGAAATATATCAATCAGTACCTTAAAAATACTCAAAGACTGAACTTCTAATGCCCTTCAGTGGGAGAGAATCACACAAACTCACAATTCTCTGAGCAAAAACAAAAATTCCTCATCTTGGACACTAAGACGTATCTCCCTTATTTTTAAATTGTACGCCCCCTTGTTCGGGGGAAACGTGTAACCTGCATCTACCCTATCTACCTCTTTAAGCATTTTGCTTAAGGAGGACGTGGTTGAGGAGGGCCTTGATGGGGAGGTGGGCACAGATAAGATGAATAACAAGGGTCTTTTCACTACGGTGGTGGAGTTCAAAACTAAGGGACAAAATCTTACAGTGAGAGGAGAAAGTTTAACAAGGGACAAGAGGGGCAGCTCTTTTACACAGTGAGTGGAATGATCTGCCAGAGGAAGTGATGGATGCAGGCACATTTCAAAGACATTATTTTCTAGCCTTTTGGCCTTATCTACTTTACTAAACACAGTGATTCAAGCTGGGGGACTTTCTTGTATTTTATGGAAGGCAACTCCTTCATTTGTGATCCTGGGCATTAATGGTAACAATTTTTGGGGAAATGTCACAGCTGAGCTGGAACCTATTCACATATAAACTCCTCTGGTATGGATCATGGGACACCAATAATCAAATTTTCAATGAAGTTGTCCATGTGTTGAATCTCAGGAGATGGAAGAGATGCTAAATGAATATTTTTGGCAGTTTTTATTGTGAAGCAGGAAATGGAGGCTAGACAACTCAGGAAAACAAATATTCATCTTTTAATAAGAGTTCATATTACAGAAGATTGGGGGTTGGAGGTCTTAGAAAACATAAAGGTGAATAAAGCCTCTGTATCCAGGACACAGTAGGAAGTTAGGGAACAAATTGCAGGACCCCTGGTACTGCTCCAGCACCTTGAAAGTATCTGCTATAAACAGCCCACATCTCAAAGCCATTTTGGAGGATGATGGGAGCCATCATATCTCTGTACACTGTGAGCTTTATGTCAGATCTGATGTTGTCCTGAAACACCCTTTTCGTCAGGTGGCTGAAGACTACGCTAGCATACTGGAGGCATTGCTAGATCTCTGCATCAGTAACTGCTTTGGTTGACAGGACACTCCCAAGCTATTGGAAGTGGTCAACATTCTCTAACATCTCCCATGGACCTTGATGATCGGGATTTGCTTCGCATTGCCAGGCCAGGTTGGAGAATTACCTTCTTGATCTTGATGTTCAGGGTGAAGTCCATGATCTCATATGTCGCCATAAAAGTGCTGATGATGGTCTATGGTTGATCCTCTGAGTCTGCACATGTGGAAACATCATCCATGTACTTCAGGTCAGTAACACTAGGTAGGGTGGCTTTGGTTGAGACATGAGATTAAATAATTCCCGTTGGTTCTTTAGGTTAGCTCCACTCCAGTGGGGAGCTTGTTGGCAGTGAGGTGAAGCATTGAAGTGAGGTAGATCAAAAATAGTGTTGGGGCGATCATGCAACCCTCCATGACACCCATCCAAATGGGGAATGGGTCGAGTGGCGGAGCCTTGTGCCATTACCCTGACTTCCATGCAATCATGGAGCAGGCAAAGGATGGTGCAGTGAAAGTGGAGAAAGATGCTCCTCAATGCTTCCTGATTGATGGTATCAAATACATTTTTAAGTTTGAAGAAGGCCATTTACAGTTCTTTTCTCTGCATTTCTCCTGTAGCTGGCATGCTGTGAAAATCCGTTGTGCCCCTCCATGACAGGAAAATGCATTTTGATTCTGAAAGGAGTTCTCAGCCACAGGGAGGATGCAGTTGAGGAGGAACTTGATGGGGGCTATAGATAAGGTGAATAACAAGGGTCTTTGCACTAGGGTGGGGGAGTTCAAAACCATGGGACAAAGTTTTAAGGTGAGAGAAGAAAGTTTTACAAAGGACAAGAGGGGCAGCTCTTTTGCACAGTGAGTGGAATGAACTGCCAGAGAAAGTGGTGGATGCAGGCACAGTTACAACATTTCAAAGACATTTGGATAAGTACATGAATAGAAAATGTTTGGAGAGATATGGGCCAAATGCAGGCAAGTTGGACAGTTTCGTTTGGGATCACCGTCAGTGTTGACTAGTTGGACTGGAGGGTTTGTTTCTGTGCTCTATGGTTCTAAATTTGAGAATCTACATAAAGAAAAAGTGTTGGAGCTAATAATAACATTCACAACACTGGTACTTTACTTAATAGTGTTTCCTTTGTTAAACATATTCAGACTTATCAGTTATCTCCTCTAATTTTGTTCACCTACCTCAATACATTGCCTTTCTTCTCCTGTCCCTTTTAACTAACTATTTCTCATACAGAACTCATTGAATTGGAACCTCATATCGGTTTGTTATCTTTGTTTGAACTCTAACTAATCCAGCATTCCACATGTACTGTCAGAAATGTTGTGTGGACTTATCGATGTATTCTGCTGTGCATTCAGCATGTCTCTGTAACACCCATATAATATCCTATTATCTGAGAAGCTGCATTTGTATAGTATGATATAGATATATAATATCGTATGGTCAACTGAGACACGTAATTCTCTCCTTTTGACCATTGCCAAAGCTTTAGGTTACAGAAAGTGTATT
The DNA here is from genome assembly GCF_030684315.1 of Stegostoma tigrinum. Taxonomy (NCBI): domain Eukaryota; kingdom Metazoa; phylum Chordata; class Chondrichthyes; order Orectolobiformes; family Stegostomatidae; genus Stegostoma; species Stegostoma tigrinum. The sequence continues at coordinate 20,785,031 of NC_081386.1, read as the reverse complement.
AATTTTTCTTCACAGAATATTAATATTAGCATTCACTTTGCTAATTATACGCGAGCTCGCAAGATTTGCTCACATGATTTGAAAATGCTTTGTGTTAAATCCATCGGTGAATGTATTTGAGTTCTAAATGCTTGTTTCATATTGGTGGGCTTCTTTGGGAAAAGACATTCATCAAAATGGACGTGGACATTTCTGTTCCTTCGTTATACAATTATCTATATATATCTTCCTTGGTCAAAACAAAACTAACCATTAAAAGCCTCTAATATGCTGTCTGCTACAAACAGCAGCGTCTCCCAATATCACCTTGCATCATCGTCGCTTTTGTTACTCATTCGCCTTTGCCCCTGCATCCTGTGAGAGACCTGAGCTCTTGTCACACCCGCGCCCAGCGCAGTACCACCCCTAAACCCCGTCTCTCTGTAATCCCTGCTTATGTTTAATTAACATCTTCTGATGAAAGGTGTCCTGTCTCCAGTAATCTAGCCTGGCATGTTCAGAGTTTCTAATCTTTTGTTTTTGTGTTTTACTTCAAATTTTGATTTACAATGGACTGCAAATAGAACTATGTGTTAGAGGAAATAATGGTGTGCAACATTACAGTGAGTTGTGAGACGCTAATGAAAGAGAGAGCTTTCAGAAGAATCCCACCAGGCCTACTTTATTAATTTATGCTAAGCTTTTTCATTCACTGCTAAGAATCTCTTCGGAAAAGTTGGGTACATAAACATTAATCATTGTTCTGTTGGTCAAAGTGTCGATCGAGCAATGAATGGATGCGCGCTGTCAATAAGATATCCTTTCTGTTATTGATTTATATGAAACCTTTTGTCAGGGAATGGTTCGGCATTCCGCGTCTTTGTAATATGGATGTGGGGAGTAAACAATGAAAGATGCTTAAGCCCAGGTTGCCTCTTGTTAAACCACTGGGATGAAATGGAAACACTTAATCGTTTGCTCTGGGGTTGTTGGGTTTTTTTTCCTCTATGTCGGTTGACGCAGGTTGGCAGCGAGCTGACGCACAGAAGTGGATTTGCATGGAGTCCACCTCCTGAAAGCTGACAGACGAGCTCCAGTCTCCACCGTCCGCAGAACAGCACAGCTCAGTCCAGAAGCCAGAGCCGCTCGGGCTGCGCTCTCCAAGGTGCTGAAACCGACTCCGTGTTCATCTGCGGGCAAATCGTGCGCTCTTCGGGTTGGAGAGCACCGCCAAAAGACTTTCCCCTCGCCCAATATATCTCCAACGATGACTGTTAAATGTGCAGCATTTGTATTATTTCTCCAGGCGTTTGTCCTGGTGTCACACCAGATCCATGCATTCCCTACACCTGGAGGACTGAAAGGTAGGTCCAATTTCAGATGTATAAAAATAACATCACGTTCTCACTCGACCAACAGATTGGACTATTTTTATCATGTCGTCTGTTAAGACGAACGTAGTTGAGCTCATCTTTTGTTGGCTATTCAGTCAAGTATTTTTTTCCGGGCAGTGTCTTTTGTATCTTCGAGTTCTGTTAACCAGGCATCTCTGATTCTGTTGCAGTACAGCTGTTGTGCGAGAGGAACACTGCAATTATTTCCGAATTATCAATTTTTTTGCGAATAAATGTCGTCAGATTGCTCCACCCAGTGTTGACTTGTGTATTGCGATTACACTAAAATCTCTTCAATATATTAGAGACTGTTACCGGCTTGTAAATATTTCACATAGACTTACTAAATATCACGGTTGGTGGGGGTGGAGGGGCGGTGGCTGGTAGAGGGTCTTCCCAAGCTTTGGGAGAAAGGTATAACATCAGCATGGTTAATCTGGTTATGTTAGATAAATTCTAGTCTCATAAATTGAGCGTCTAAATAAATTTACTAATAAGATTGTGTTTTAAATTCGTTATTATCAAGGCGGACTCGGGCCAATGGGTAATTATAATTATATTTGGGATAAAGGCTTCTGAAAGCTGTTCTGATCTCAGAAAATAGTTGAAAATGGCTAAACTATCCCTTGTCAAGCCTTCATCAATAATACTGCCACAGTTCAATCCTATAATGTGTAATAAAACTAACCAGCACACTTGCTGGTAACGTCGTAATAGGTCGTAGGAGGACTGTTCACTGAACTTGGTCACAATTTGTCCGACAATTGATAGGGATTTGCTTAAATCCGGTTCTTAAATGTCAACGTTCTCATTGTTTCAATTTATAGCCGAGGGTCGGTTTAAACATATGCTGTTCGATCAGTAACCAAGTCTTTGTCAGATGTAGGGAGCATTGTGTGCATAGAAATATGCTTTTAATATTTCACATTCACAGGTACAATCATGTGTATTCTATTTATTTCAGACAAAACTGAATACAATAGGGAATTATCAGCGGAAAGACCGGTGGAGGAACAGGTAAATGATTTCCAAATGCTAATGCATTGCCTCAGAGAAGAAAACTGATAAGTTGTTTCCTATTTTCGCTTAATTACTTTTTATTAGTTCATTGAATATACTCACAACCTGTTCACTAGCTTTGGTGTTCCCTATTAAAATCTGATTGAAAAATGACCGCGTTGCAATATCTTATTTAATTATCGTCCTTTCAAGACAATAAAGGGCAAATAACATCTGGTGTCACTAAATATTATTTCTCCTCCCGGTCTTCCTTTATTGGATGTTTTCAAGTGGATTTGGGGCAAAACTACTAAGAAGCCGATGTTAAACGTCACTTTCGAAATGTTATTTTTTCTCCAGATTGCTGAAGCTGGACAGACCAGTCAGACAACAACTACAGGTATTTATTGTTGTTATTATTTACATAGACTGTACAAACAAAAACAGGCCTTTCGCTCCAAATGCTGATGTTTGTCCCATACTCGAACCGAATGATACACCATAACTTCACAATTAGGACGCCTCATTCTTTGCAATTTGATCCTTTCAGATTGGCCTTTCCTTTCACCCCAGCCTAGGCAGCATTGTCTTCAGATCCTTTATTAGTGCAATTCACCTGTATGCTATCCTTTCTGTTTGCTTTTCACAAGTCTATATCCAACCAAATGTTGAGCCTCCCCTCCTAATCCCACCCTCCATCCTTCAATTTAATTTCCCTCATTTCTATTTTTGAAAAACAGTGAGACATCAAAGGCGCTATATAAATTTATTGCTATGCTTGTATCTTACATTCTTTAGCTATCAAAAGCCTGGGATTCCACTTTTCACCTCATGTTGAATTAATGCCTCTCTAGATAACCAGTCCCTGCAAAGGAATGACTCAGCAGTGGATGACTTCCTCCTGCTCAAGTCTTTGGCAGAGAAAGAAAGAAGTCAGAAGAGAGACCATGCTACAAAAACCCATCCGACTGGTTCCTCACCACCCTCTGGCAATGCAGACTCAACCAAAAGCAGAAGGCTAGTGGAGGACTATGGCGATTCCACCAAAAATGCAATGGATTATGAAAATGAAGGTCTTGTTGGTTCAGTTGAAATGGTTGTCTTCCTTATATCTGTGGAGGGGGGTGGACAGACTTTCTTTCCTAGGGTCATTAGTCAATCTCTGTGTTCACTGCGGTTAATATACTTTGGATTCACCATAACTGTTCTCAAATAAATGGTAAGCCTTTAAACATTATCCTAATCCCGTGACCTTTGTCCTTACAGATGACCCCGATGGTCTTCATCAACTGGACGGGACACCTTTAACAGCTGAAGACATTGTCCAAAAAATCGCCAACAGGATTTATGAAGAAAACGACAGAGGAGTTTTTGATAGAATCGTTTCCAAGCTCTTAAACCTTGGTCTGGTAGGTGTCTGAACTCATAAGAAAAATCCAAGACATATTTCCTATAATCAAACAAGAAAACAAATGTCTTGTCTCAACATCATAATAGGCAGTGACAACATGATTTGAATGGTACATTAATACTGCATTGATTCAACTGAATGATTTCAAAGCTTTTCTTCCAGATCATTGTAGGTTTACTGAGAGCTAACTGGAACAACATGGGTGCCCTGGAGAGGAGAACAAACAGTTGCAATCATATTTAATGTAACAACTGAGAAGACATGAAATATAGACTGAATGATTCAAAGCTTTGTGATGACACAATTCAAACCATAAAACGGATATTGTTTTATTATCAGTTGAACAGCTCCTTCTGCATTAGTGAGTGAAACAGAGCTAACATTTCAAGTCAAATATAACTCTTTTTGGAATGCAAAGAAATGTTAGCTATTTCCCTCCCCATAGAGGTTCAAAGACCTGCTGAGTTTTTCCAGCACTTTCTGTTTTTATTTCCAGATCTCCAGTATTCACAACATTTTACTTTTAAGATTAGTCAGGGTGTTTGATTGCCTTCCAAGAAAATGTGCCTGTTGGGTGAGAGTAGAATCAGACTCTCCATGGCTAAAGTATTGTTTAAATATCACTTAACTTACAAATGGAGATGGCCCATTTGGCTGTAGCACTAGAAGATGCCCAGTGGCTGTGAAACTCTATGGGAAGAGCCAGGGCCTCTTGGCAGGAGGTTGATCAGACAAAAGAGAAAATGAAACTAAATAGTTTCTAAATAGTTTAACCCTATTTAGATGCTGAATTGTTCTTGTTACAGATAACAGAAAATCAGGCTTACAATCTGGAAGATGAAGTAGCAACAGCTCTACAACAACTTATTACTGATGAAGCTCGTAAGAATGAAGTGGAGGCTGGAAATATTGATTACCCAAGTATGAAAGTAGATGATGATTTGAATGAAAGAGAAGAAGAGAAAATGGTAAGTTCATTAAAGTTAATTAAGGGCATACGGCATGCTCCATGGTCTGGGGTGGACAAAATCGGAAGTCACCTGCTTGGTCCAACAGGTTTATTTGAAATCATAAGCACTGCTTCTTCATCAGCTGAGCATCATCATGTCAGACTCCAGCTGATGAAGGAGCAGTGCTCCAAAAGCTTGTGATTTCAAACAAACCTGTTGGACTACAACCTGGTGTTGTGTGATTTCTGATTTTGTCCACCCCAGTCCAACACCAGCACCTCCACGTTATTGCTCATAACTCCTTTATCTGTGGACAAAACACTGCTCTATTTGGAGTATAATTGACTGTTCATGGCTAAAATCATTTTGAAACCTCAGCTAAAGAATGGAAGTGGCTTTTCCAATAATACAATGAGTTCATCACTAAGCATTTCCCTATTGATCATAGACTGAAATCCCAGACGGTGCCAGGTTGCATATTAGCAAGTTTTGAGAAGATTTGTAGCTCAGGTTGAGGTTCTGGATGTGAGTTTGCTCGCTGAGCTGGAAGGTTAGTTTTCAGACATTTCGTCACCATTCTAGGTAACATCATCAGTGAGCCTCCGATGAAGCGCTGGTGTTATGTCCTGCTTTCTTTTCATCTGTTTAGGTTTTCTTGGGTTGGTGATGTCATTTCCTGCTTTGGTGATGTCATTTCCTGTTCTTTTTCTCAGAGGATGGTAGATTGATTTGGAGCCAATGTGTTTGTTGATGGAGTTCCAGTTGGAATGCCATGCTTCTAGGAATTCTCGTGCGTGTCTCTGTTTGGCTTGTCCTAGGATGGATGTGTTGTCCCAATCAAAGTGGTGTCCTTCCTCATCTGTATGTAAGGATACGAGTGATAGTATGTCATGTCGTTTTGTGGCTGGTTGACGTTCATGTATCCTGATGGCTAGCTTTCTGCCTGTTTGTCCAATGTAGTGTTTGTCACAGTTCTTGCAAGGTCTTTTCTAGATGAAGTTTGTTTTGTTTGTTGTCTGTATAGGGTCTTTTAAGTTCATTAGCTGCTGTTTTAGTGTGTTGGTGGGTTTGTGGGCTAGCCTGATGCCAAGAGGTCCGAGTAGTCTGGCAGTCATTTCGGAAATATCTTTGATGTAGTGGAGAGTGGTTATGGTTTCTGGGCTTGTTTTGTCTGTTTGTTTGGGTTTGTTGCTGAGAAATCGGCGGACTGCGTTCATTGGGTACCCATTCTTTTTGAATATGCTGTATAGGTGATTTTCTTCTGCTCTTCATAGTTCCTCTGTGCTGCAGTGTGTGGTGGCTCGTTGGAATAATGTTCTAATGCAGCTTCGTTTGTGGGTGTCATCCACGTAGCAGACCCAAAGTTTGGGTTGGATGATTGGCAGAGCTGTTTGTTCGAGTCTCTGCATTACTGCCTCTGCTAAGAACCCTGATATCGGAGATCCCATGGGTGTACCGTTGGTTTGTCTGTAGGTTTTGTTATTGAAAGTGAAGTGGGTGGTGAGGCATAGGTCCACTAGCTTGATGATGTTGTCCTTGCTGATGAGGTTGGTGGTGTCTGGTGTATGTGTCTTCGGTTCTTCTTATATTGTAGTCAGTGTTTCTTTGGCCAGGTTGATGTTGATGGATGTGAACAAGGCTGTTACGTCAAAGGAGACCATTATTTCATCCTCTTCTATCTTGGTGTCTTTGATTGTGTTCAGGAATTCTTGGGTGGAGCGAATGGAGTGGCGGGAGTCTTCTACTAGGTGTTTTAGTCTTTGGTGTAGTTCCTTGGCTAATCTGTAGGTTGGTGTTCCAGGTAGCGACACTATGGGTTTGAGGGGGGCTCCTGGTTTGTGAATTTTTGGTAGTCCGTCGAAGTGTGGTGTGTTGGATCTACAGGATCCTGTGCGTCTACAGGAAAACAACACATATGGACCAAATACTGAATTACAGGAGCAACCATCCCAACACCCACAAACGAAGCTGCATTAGAACATTATTCCAACGAGCCACCACACACTGGAGCACAGAGGAACTAAGAAGAGCAGAAGAAAATCACCAATACAGCATATTCAAAAAGAATGGGTACCCAATGAACACAGTCTGCCGATTTCTCAGCAACAAACCCAAACAAACAGACAAAACGGGCCCAGAAACCATAACCACTCTCCCCTACATCAAAGATATTTCCGAAATGACTGCCAGTCTACTCGGCCCTCTTGGCATCAGGGTAGCCCACAAACCCACCAACACACTAAAACAGCAGCTAATGAACTTAAAAGACCCTATACAGACAACAAGCAAAACGAACGTCAGCTACAAAATACCTTGCAAGAACTGTGACAAACACTACATTGGACAAACTGGCAGAAAGCTAGCCACCAGGATACAGGAACATCAACTAGCCACAAAACGACATGATCCACTATCACTCGTATCCTTACATACAGATGAGGAAGGACACCACTTTGATTGGGACAACACATCCATCCTAGGACAAGCCAAACAGAGACACGCACGAGAATTCCTAGAAACATGGCATTCCAACTGGAACTCCATCAACAAACACACTAGCTCCAAATCAATCTACCATCCTCTGAGAAAAAGAACAGGAAATGACATCACCAACGCAGGAAATGATATCACCAACCCAAGGAAACCTAAACAGATAAAAAGAAAGTGGGACATAACACCAGCGCTTCGTCGGAGGCTCACTGATGATGTTACCTAGAATTGTGACGAAACGTCTGAAAATGAACCTTCCAGCTCAGCGAACAAACTCACATCCAGGTTGCATATTCTTAACCAGCATCAAGCTAAAGTTACTGCAGTTGACCTTGACACCGGTGTTAGGAGGGAGAGACATCCCCAGGTATGTTCAGCCTTGAGTGCTAAACATTGAGTCCAATTGGATATGGGCAAAAGTGCATGCTTAGCTGTAATCAGCTCATAATTGAATAACAAAATAACATGGCACACAAGGGCCATTTTGATGAGCTACTAGAGAAGACATTTAGTGCTCACACAATCAGACTCTTTATAGAATCAATACGTTGAGAAGATAAGGAGAAGAAAGTAAACTGAAGAACATTGTGTAAATCATGAACTTGTAGTAGTGGCCAAATGAGATTATCATAAAAACTACTGCTGGGTTGTTGGCAACACATATACAAATATCATTGCAAGTGAACATCATATGTACAATGTGATAGAATTACAATAAGAATACAAAATCAGAAAGCATCGATGATTTAATATTTATCAAATAACATTTTTTCAAGGAACCAATTATTACAAGTGTAGCATATATTATTAGCCACAAGACTAATCGCATCATCCCTCTTGAGTTGGACAATAAAGCACAGAGTTTCTCATTCTCAGCTCCTCAGCAACTGCACAATAGCAATCATATCAACCAATCAGACTGTGTAATCATCTTTATGATTTATGGAATATAAGTAATAGTTCAGAATTTCAAAAGGCCAACAGCAATCCTGTGTTTATGTGGAAGTTTGCCTTCATTAATTAATTTTGCATAAAATGTAAGGTACCAGCCATAGTTCAGTAGGTAACAATCTCACTTCTAAGTTAGAGGATATTGCAATCAGCCCCCACTCAAGTGACATGTGCACACATTCTAGACTGCCTAAGGCAGCAGTGCAATAATGGTGCCAGCTTTCAAATGAAAAATTAAACTGAGATCCTATCTGCCCTTTCAGATGAATGTCCTAGATCCTGTCATACTTTTTAAGAAGAGCAGGGATGTTACCTTGTTAGTTCTTTATCAATATCATTCAAGCAGATTATCCAGTAATTTAAGCTATTTGTGAGACTTTGATGTGTGAAAATTGTCTTCCACATTTATCTTCATTGGCGTCCACATTTCAGGAGCAAAATATTTATTGTTAAGAACAATTGATTGTGACACAATTCCTGGATGATATTCTGAGGTAATGAAATGTGTTCTTGGAAGACAAATTTGTTTTCCTTCTCAATCAGTGCAGTTTAAAGTGCAATTCAGCTACATTGTGGCACACTTCAACGAGTAATATATGGGTTCAGGATATGCCCATCATTTTGTTCTCTAACCCAAAACACTGCAGCAAGTTGGTTAGCAGAGACCAAATACTTCCTCAGTGACATGGACCAAATGTCCACAAGATTTTTCATATACCTTCAGGTGGAACAGATTTCAGAACTTGCTTCACTTTTAAATGGGAACAATGCTCAGTGCAGGACAAAATACATCCAACAACAAAAAATCTAGTGCAATGCCCTATGTTTTAAAAGCAATACCTGTATATTAATTATAATATTGCCTACATTTATATGCACAACATCATTTTGTATCATCAATATTGCAGATATTTAATTACATTTTTACTATTATGAGACAGTTATACTATCATATTTGAAAGAAAAAAAAGCTGAATTTACGTCAGAGATATTTCACATTTTTAAACTTCCCGAGCCATTTCCAATTTATGACAGTGAATGAGCCAGATTGTGTTCTTGCAATTTTGCCAATTCCCTTTTTTAACCATTTGCCAAACTTTCATTCATAAGAGGAAATGACTTGTTCCTCTCTTCTGTATTTATATCTTCAATGTATTTCTTACCCAACAGACAATCAGTGTTACTGATGACCTGCTTCATTAAGTTAAAATCATGAAGGGTCTTCAATGGAAAATGTTGATACCAACCTGTTTATTTCCATTTCAAGATTAGTAGTGTGTCAAATATTTACATGCATGGATTTCACTACAAAAACGAAAGAACACTGTCTAATCAGCTATTCTGAGATCTCCGTAAATAGCTTAATGAAATATTGGCATAGGTCACAACTTAGGAGCAACTCTGAAAAAAAATACAATTTGCATGTAATGTATCCCTTGCCCAAATGTTTGTCTATCAGACAGGCAATTGGGTAGAACAGGCATTATTTCTACTTTTGTAATGAAATTCGGAAAGGCAATTTCCCTACACACTAGAGATGTCCTCTGTTGGCTATTGGGGTTCCAGAGACAAATAGTTTACCTTGATTTTGTTAGCTCCAAATGTCCCCACCTCCACAGCTTCCTGGAGAATGGTGTTACAAATTTCTAATACTTTTTATGTGGATCTTGATTTCACGCCTGAATGGTCTCACTCTAATGAAAAGACATTTATTACTTTTTTACTTTCTTGCATTCCATAGAAGATCAAAAAACTTAAGAATGAAGAGGAGCTTGTGAAGGGGAGTGATGGTACTCTAGGCAACAGTGGGGTCTCAAACAATAATATAAATCAAAGAAGCAGTGTACTTGTTGCTGATGACCTGAGTGATCTTCAATATTTCCCAAACTTCTACAACCTGCTGAAGAGTTTGAACACAGGTAATTCAGATTTTAGGGTAGATCCAGTTGTGGAAATAGGAGTGCTTGCCATTTGTGGTAATAATGTAAATTTCCAGTGACTGCCTCTGCACAATTAAATGGGTAAGGCAGGATGTTGCTGTCCAAGGTGCCATACTCCTCCAAAAGCTGCATGAGAATGATGACTTACCAAGAGTCTCACTATTGAAATGTTTGGAATGATATTAAGTTGCTGCATTATGCTATTATATACACACTAATTTCACCAGAAACTCTGAAAGCTTGCCCATTCCACAGTAATAGTAAATTTTTAGTCTTCCGTTATACTGACATGTAATTTTCATTATTAAATGTTAATCATTCTCGCATGAAAAAATTGCTTTTACACATTTTTCAATAAATTAATTTCATGCCAGTTATGTGAAATTAGATTTTCAGAGAGAATGTTCAGTTGTTATCAGCTGAAATATTTAAAAGAGAATTGTATTTGTATATTTGAAATTTATTGGCATACTCTGTGGTAAGTACTGCAAGAAATATGTTACAGAAAATTAACCTTTAAAAGAGTAAAGTTTCGTTCATTCATAGTTTAATTACTTCTGGAAACATAAAAATGTTTTTGTTTTTTTTGGTTTGATCATTTATTTCCCTTTAATCCTTCTTTTGCTTTCTATACCTGATTTAACATTGAATCAACTATTCCATCTAATTGTCTCTGTCTCTAGTTCAGATTCTGTGCTGCACTTTAACTATACTTTACCCTGATTCAGTTAATCAAAGACACAGTGGCTGGTTTCTTCGTACATAGCCTGCATTGCCTCCGGAGTTGTCATACTCTTGTCTGTTGTCTCACAGGAACAGGCATACAAACATCTGTAGAAAATCTATGGGTAATGTGCAAAAGGGAAAAAAGGCTGGCACCAATCATTCATTGCTGACCACAGAATTTGGTCCAAATATAGTCCCAGAAAATGAATTGGTGCTTTAATAATTAATGTTGTCTGATATTATTGTCAGATTGTTGTGTAGCCACTCACCAAAGCTAATTGGTAGTGATAGCCAGCCTGAATGTGGAAAATAGTAGAAATCGTACACTTGATGTCGGAATTTAACAATCCATCCCTTCGCAGCAATGAAGCCTTGACAGCTATCAATATAGTCACATGAAAATGGTAAGCCATGTTTAGCTACATGCTATGAATGAGCTTTTGTGGAAAAAATTGCACTTAATATTTATGAGCCAATAGTTTTCTGTTCCACATCATATCTGGGGCATTAGCCCTGTCATTTAAAATAAAAAGTAAGATGTGAGCATATGACTTAGGAGCAGGAATGGGCACTCATGTCAAGCTTCCTCTAACTTCAATGCGATCATGTCTCTCTCTAACACACACACACACACACACACACACACACACACACACACACACACACACGTTGCATGTTAAGAGTCCAAAGACATGCAGGTTAAGTGGATTGGCTATGCTAAACTGCCTGTAGTGTCCAGCTTAGGTGGATCGATCATGGGAAATGCAGGGATAGGATAGAGAATTGGGTGGGGTGGTCTTCAGAGAGTTAGCATGGACTTGTTGGGCCGAACAGCCTGTTGCCACACTATAGGGAGTCTAAGAATCTAACGACCTCTGCCTCAAAAAAAAATTCACATACTTTACTTCCACCATTTTTTCAGGAATATTTCCAAATATTTCCAAAGATGCACAACCCTCTGTGAGGGAAAAAATGTTCTCTTCTTCTCTGTTTAAAATGGGTTACTCCTTATTTTTAAACTGTGTTCCCTTAGCTCTAGGTTCTTCCACAAGTCGAAACAACCTTTCAACATGGATTTTATCAAAACCCCTTTAATCTTTCATGGTCCAATCAAATGGGGAGGCAATGGCCTAGTGATATTGTCACTGGTCTATTCATCCAGAAACTCAGTTTACGTTCTAGGAACCCGTATTCAAATCCTGACATGGCTGAAACAGAATTTTGAATTTGTGTCTAATGATAACCATTAAACCATTGTCAATCATTGTGAAAAACCCACCTGATTCGCTAATGTCCTCTAGGGAAGAGTATCTAAGATCCTTTTGCCTCATCTTTAGCCACTGAAAGAGTTCTGGAAGACTGGAGGGTGGCTAATGTTTTTCCATTGTTTAAGAAAGATAGCAATGACAAGCCAAGGAACTACAGGCAAGTGAGCAAGTGGTAGTCAAGGGAGAGCATGCTAAGGGACAGAATCAAGCAACATTTGGATATTCAAGGTCTGATCAGAGATAATCAGCATGAATTTATGTACGGGGATTCATATCTGACAAATCTTTTAAAGTTTTTCGAAAAGGTAACCAAGAGGATAGATGAGGGTAGGGCAGTGAATGTTGTCTACATGGACTTTAGTAAGGCCTTTGACAAGATCCCAAATAGCAGCCTAGTCATGAAAGTTAGGTCGCATGGGATCCAGGGAGAGCTACCTAATTGGATTCAAAATCGGTTTGATGGTAGGAAGCAGAGGCCAATGGTTGAAGCTTGTTTCTCAGGCTGTAGGCCTGTGATGAGTGGTGTACCACAGGAGTCAGTGCTGAGGCCTTTGTTATTTGTTATTTACATAAATGATCTGGACGTGAATGAGCAAGGCATGGTTAGCAAGTTTATGGATGATACAACATTAGGAGGTATCGTTGATAATGGAGAAGGTTATCAAAAATTACAGAGGGATCTTGATCTGAGGGGGAAGTGAGCTGAGGACTGGCAAATGTAGTTCGATACAGGTAAGTGTGAGGCGTTGCATTTTGGAAATTCAAACCAAGTTAGGACTTGTACAGTTAAATGGTAAGGTCCTGAGGAGTGTTGTGGAACAGAGGGACCTAAGAGTGCAAGTACATAGTTCTTTGAAAGTGGCATCACAGGTAGACAGGGTGGTGAAGAAGGCACTTAGCATGCTGTCAAGGCATCGAGTATAGGAGTTGGCATGTTATGCCACAGCTGTATAAGTCATTGATGAGGCTGTACTTGGAGTATTGTGTACAATTTTGGTCACCCTGTTACAGGAAAGACATAGTTAAACTGGAAAGTGCGCAAAGAAGATTGACGAGGATGAACCTAGAACTAATAGGCCTGAGCTAAAGGGAGAGGTTGGCCAAGATAGGACTTTATTCCTTGGAATGTAAGAGAATGAGGGGTGACCTTATTGACGTGTTTAGAACCCTGAGGGTCATAGATAGGATGAATGCACTTTGTCTTTTTCTCCAAGGATGGGGAATTGAAAACTAGAAGGCATAGGTTTAAGGTGAGAGATGATACATTTAAGAAGGACCTGAAGGGAAACCTCTTCACATAGACAGTAGTGCGTATATGGAATGGGCTGCCAGAGAAAGTGGTTTAGGCAGGTAAACGTTTAAAAAAACATTTGGATAGTTTCATGGACGAGAAGGGTTTAGATAGATTTAGATGGATTTTGAATAAATGCAGGCAATTGGAACTAGCTGAGTGGGCACCATGATCAGCATGGACCAGTTTGGGTTGAAGGACTTGTTTCTATGCTGTCTTACTATATCACTCTACCTGGCCTAATGTGGTTGACTCTTAATTGCCTTTTGGACAGTTAGGGATAGGCAAAAAGTGCTGGCCTAGCCAGAGAAACCCATGTTCTGAGAGTGAATAAAAGAAAAATGCCTGTTATTCTTAACTCAAATATACAAGCCTAAGATGCCCAACCTTTCCCTATAAGCCAACTCACCCATTTCAAGATTAGTCTAGTAAACCTTCTCTGAATTTCTTCCACTACTTCTTTCCTTCCATAAGGAGACCAATACTCCAGTTGTGATTTCACCAATACCCTTTATTACTGAATTATAATCTTTTTGTATTCATTTTTCCTTACAATAAATGCCAACATTCTATCAGCTCTTCTAATTAATTGCTGTACCTGCACAGTAATCTTTTAGAAGCTTAGAAAATAGGAGCAGGAGTAGGCCATTCTTTCCTTCAAGCCTGCTGTACCATTCACAATGATCATGCCAGATCAACCAGCTCAATAGTCTGTTCCTGCTTTTCACCCATATCCTTTGATCCCTTTAGTTCTGAACCTACTTTGTGATTCATGCACTTGGAGGCCTAGATTCCTCTGCTTATATCTCAGTTCTGCAACATCTTACCATTTAGATAAGGTTTCTTTTTTTAAAATGTTTTCTTCCAAGTTGGACAATTTCACATTTTCCCATATAATAATCAGCTTGACAGACCTTTGATCACTCAATTAATCTATCCATATCCCTTTGTAGCCTTATGTCCTCTTCACAACTTCACTGATCATACCTTTGTCCCTTCACCCAAGTCATTTGCATAAATTTTAACCAGTTAAGGTCCCTACGCTGATCGCTGTGGCACACTCATTGTTATATCTTTCCAATCAGAAAATATTTATGCTGATTCTCTGTTTCTTGTTTGCTTGCCAATCTTCTATCCATGTTATTATGCTACCCTCTACATGATAACTTTCTGAAATAACCTTTGATGTTGACCATTTTCAAGCGCCTTCTGGAAATCTTAAGTACGGTACATCCACTGATTCCCTTTTATCTATAGTGTGCGCTATTTCTTTAAAAAACTCAAAATAATGGTTAAACACGTGATCCCTCTTACAAGAACCTTAGTGATGATCTGAAACTTTTCTAAGTGTCTTGCCGTAATGTCTTTAATAATAGCTTATGACATTTTCCCTATGACTTATGTAAGCTAACTTGCCTGCGGTTCCCGGTTTTCTGTTCCCCTCTCTTTTTGAATAAATGAGTTATGTTCTCTAACTCGTATTCTCATGAAACTTTCCAGAAATATAAGGAATGTTCAGAAATTAAAATTAATACATCAACTATCTCACTTCTTTTAAGGTTCTAGGGTGAAATTAATCAGGACCTAGGGACTTCGCAACCTACAGGATACGGAGAATGTGCGACAAAATCAATTTTGTTGCTTCCCTTTGCTGTTTTAAAAATCCCTTTGCTGTTTTAAAAATTGAGATGTGCCTTTTAAGTGGTCATTATGTTTCCGGATTTGTGGAAAACTGATGCTGTATACAAGTTTTACACAGCACATCTGATTTTGATTTTGTTAACACAGAACAAGATGCAAAGGAGAAAGAAACACTAATAACCATAATGAAGACATTAATTGATTTTGTGAAGATGATGGTGAAATATGGAACAATAACACCTGAAGAAGGTGTTTCATACTTGGGTGAGGATAAATTTACTGCATAGAAAAATTGCTCCATTATGATCAAATATGAACTTTACTTTTCACAGTGACAGCAAATGTGATCCCTGTAAACTTTCTATGAATAAACAAATATAGGTGCAGCATTTCACCTGTTGGTTCTTGTTCAATTGCTTTTGAAGTTCAGGAAGTAAGTTTCTCCTTAAAGTTATTTTCTACCTCTGTAGAGATTAAATAGACTTGCAATGTTAATAGTGTATAGTCAGTTCAAAGGAGGGAACTCAATGAGCTCATTTTCACATATTCATGTTTATGTGTTTGAAATCTAGGATTAATATCCAACTGGTGTTTTGATCAGTGCTCTAACTCCATTGCAGTAGTGACATTATTTAAAAAAATAGAGAGCTGCATACTATTTCAGGGCAAAAGTTGAGAAAGAAATTGCCCAACAGATGATAATTTTTTTCTTGAGCATAAACCGAAAGAACTGCAGATGCTGTACATCAGGAATAAAAATAGAGGTTGCTGGGAAAGCTCAGCAGGTCTGGCAGCATTTGTAAAGAAAAAAAAAAATCAGAGTTAACGTTTCAGGTCCGGTGAACCTTCCTCAGAACTGAGGAACTGCCAAGATCATTGACCTGAAACTGAAACAAAATGTGAGTGAGAACAGGGAATAACAAAGGGTCAGTGAATGAGCCAAAAAATGCAGTACAAATGTTTTCTTGGTTGTATGACAGAAATGTTAGAAGGATATTCCCAAGTAAAAGACCAGTATTCCAGTCTTGCCTAGACTTCAGCTTCAGACAGAAGAGTGAGGAGAGGTTAGAATGAAAAAAAAAAGTTTGCATAAAAGCATCATAGAAGTCTAACAATGGAAGAGAATGGAGTTGAAGTCAGGCAGGAGTAGAGCTGTGAATTCTTGACAGAAAATAAATACGAAATGTAGCAACATCAGAGATGGAGTCAGCAGCTGTTGAATGGATTTGTAAGAAACTCAAATAAAGCATGTCTGAAAAATTGGAAGAAGTACAGGTTTTTTAATGCCTTTATAAGAAAAGATCAAATTATAGTGATTCAGGACTGGAAACATGTTTCATTGTGATGAATGTAGACTAAAATGATTTGTTAAGAGGATTGAGTTGGATGATTAGCTGCCAAGGTCATTGACATGAAACTGAAACAAAATGTGAGTGAGAACAGAGAACAGGGAATAACAAAAAGGTCAGAGAATGAGCCATCAAATGCAGTACATATTGAGCAATTTGAGACTAAGTTAGATAGCAGTGAACACAATTTTCAGTCAGAAATGGCTGGCATCAGCTATCCAGGGTTAAGAAATGTATGAGTCAATGATAAATGCTTCACCGTAGTTCCAGAAGTATGCAATATAAATGTGACACTAAGATCTATACCAACAAAATATCACAGATAAAACGAAAAATGTCAGAATTAATAACGGTTCCTATAATCTTGGGAAAGTATTAACACTAGTAAATGGCCTGCATATTAGTTTGATGAACGATGCTACACTTGGTAACTTTGTAGTTTTCTACGTTAGGTACTAGTCATTCTACAGCAAGGCTTCCCCAACTGGATAGTGACTGCTAGAACCTCGGTGGTGTAATGAGACAGGAATTTGTGGTTAGGAACTCTGCGGCAGCAATGAATGCTGTAGAGGTCAGATAATGTGCTAACAGCTGGAAAACTTATTTAAATTGATGTGTTTTTCTAATGGTGGGTGTGACCTAATAGATAGATCTCTTTGGCTTCATTGTTGCCGCTGATGCAAAGGAGTGTGAAAATGTTGGCTCTCCATCTTCGGTCCGCCTCCCCCTCTCTCCCTATTTATTCCAGTTCCCTCCCCCCATCCCCCTCTCTGATGAAGGGTCTAGGCCCGAAACGTCAGCTTTTGTGCTCCTGAGATGCTGCTTGGCCTGCTGTGTTCATCCAGCCTCACATTTTATTATCTTGGAATCTCCAGCATCTGCAGTTCCCATTATCTCTGAAAATGTTGGCTTTTTTTTAAGAATATAATGCTGCATTTTAAAGACTTACGATATATTCCAGCTACCACTGAGCGGACACAAGCCTGCACCCTCCCAAACAAACAAGCTCAATGACTGTGTGATCACCCATATTTTCATGCTGAGATCACAAGACATGGGGCAAGTAAACAAAGCTACAACATTTGGGAAGTGCTGCTTTAGTGCGACTAAGTTTACTCTTGTCCATGTGCAATGATTTTACTTCACAAAAGTGTTGAGACACAGAAGGAGGCCATTGTGTCTTGAATGCCTTAATGAACATACCTCCACCTCATTTCCAGGCAATGCATTCTTGCCATATTATGTGAAACATCCTGCCAGGGAAAAATAAAGACAGAAGATGCTGGAAATCCTCGTCAGATCAGGCAGAATTAGTGGTGAGAAAGACACAGTAAAGGGACGATGGAAGGTCATTGACCTGAAAGAATGACCCTGGTTTTCTCATCACTGCAGGGTCATTCTTTCAGGTCAATGACCTTTCCTCATCCCTTTACTGCGTCTCTCACCACTAATTCTGCCTGATTCGATGAGTATTTCCAGCTTTACATTGACTCAGTTGCTTCAGTGCCAGGAACTCAGATTTGATTCCACCCTCAGGACTCTGTCTGTGTGGAGTTGCACGTTCTCCCAGTGTCTGTGTGGGTTTCCTCCCACAGTCCAAATACGTGGGTTAGGTAGAGTGCCTATGCTGAATCGCTCACGGTGTCCAGGGATGTGTAGGTTGGGTGGATTATCCATGGGAAATGTGGGGTTATGTGGATAGGGTAGGGGTTTGGATCTGGGTGGGATGCTCTTCAGAGAGTTTGTGTGGACTCAAAGGGCTGAATGGCCTCCTTCCATACTGTTGGAATTATATGATTCTTTACAGAATGTTCATTTATGAACAATTTTAAGTTGCAAAAAATGAATTGTAATGACATATGTTGATAAATTGAAGACTATGAATATTAATAGTACTGCTTGCTATTTCTCAGGTGTGATGTAGGAGAAAGAACTTTGTTCTTTTAAAGCAGGAAACCAATCGACATGAATGTTTGGCGCTAACCCAATTTAGGGTAATTTTACACAAACTCTGGGACAAAAAAAGTTTGAAGAACTGAATGATCATTTCTGGTTTTTGACTTTCTTCTGCTCTTACGCAGAAAGGATATCAATATTTTGATAGTGTAAAATAAAACAAGGGCATCTGACACCTTCAGGAATCAATTTGTATGATGCATAATATTAGATTCCAGCCCCATTGCTATGCTACTCTGTTACAAATCCAATGTATAATATGATCAAAGGCACTTTGAAATATATTACAGCAGGGGCTATTAATTACTGTTTCTCTCTCAGCTCAACCAAT
The DNA here is from genome assembly GCF_030684315.1 of Stegostoma tigrinum. Taxonomy (NCBI): domain Eukaryota; kingdom Metazoa; phylum Chordata; class Chondrichthyes; order Orectolobiformes; family Stegostomatidae; genus Stegostoma; species Stegostoma tigrinum. The sequence goes on along the minus strand of NC_081386.1, from coordinate 20,766,355 downwards.
GTGTTTTAGGTTATAGCTATTTTCTAATTATTCTAACCATATGAAAAATTACAGTTCTTAGGAAAGAAGAAGATGATTATGCTTGATAGAACAATCATGTCAACCAATGAAAGATTGGCAGATTGAGTTCCTCAATTGCCATTTATACTGCCCACGGTTTCATTTCCTGTCAGTCATCATCTTGAAATTGCATGCTTAGAATAAGCAATCACTTCCTTGAAATGCTTTCCATATGTAATTCAAAGTCACTTGAAAGTATCAAGGCAAGCCTCTGCTAAGTATGATTACAATAATAAGATGCTGCACAGTTAGAAATCAACTGTAATATTAAAGCGTGTGCAGCAGTTGAAGGTGAAAGGGAGAGCCAGCAAATAGTCATATGATACAGTTCACAAGGCCTGCACAGTTCCATTTATTTTCATCTGCAAAGTAATAGTGTGATAATGGCTCACCAAAGGGAAATTAGGAACTTAGTGCATTGAATCATACAAAGGGGATCACTATGTTATGCATAAAGAATTTGCAGAGCTGCTATTTCTTCACAATTAAAAGCACTAAGTTACCAGCATATTACTTTGAAATTCACCTTCATACCACAAGGGCATACAGAAACATGATGGTGCCATTGGTAAATATAGAACATACTCACTTTACTGGAAAACATATCAAATGCACATTAAATATTAATTTTGTTGATGGAAAAGCTTTGAAGTTGAACCTTTAAAGTGGAGCACTTTAACAGAGCTGTCTCTATCATTACTTAGTAAGAGTAGTGTTTTTAACTGCATGTTTTCAATTGTAATGCTGCCCATGATTTCCAGATGTATTTATTGAAAGACATTAAAAGCAGAAATGTACATGTTCAAAAAAAAGTCTTAAATATCAGTCCACTGACTGTTTCTGTTTTTGGCATTAGTATTGTTAATGTAACCAATAGTTAATAAAGAGATTATAATGGACTTAGTCATGACCGCATATGCATCATAAGTGTTGGCTTCACTCAGTTGGCAGCGGCTGTCATTACTGAGCTGGAATACCAAGGTTTTCAGGTTCATCCCAGAGGCTTGAGCTCATGTTTGTACTGACACACTAAAGCAGCACCAGCTTTGTTGCCATGGTTCAAAAAGACTTTCAGTTGAAGTCCTATGCCCCATTGTGTCCGTTCTATTGAGCATTAAATATCTTATGGCATTGCTTGAGGACCAGCAAGGTCTGGTTAACATTCTTTTCTCACCTTATACTACAAAATACCTTATTACTATAAAACAAAAATTAATTGTAGTTTACTCCAACTCAAATGTTTCAGAATATTGTAGCATACAAACTAATTGCTACATGTGTTATGTAATGCATTTCACTACTCTTCAAAGTTACTGACAGCCTTTTTAAAATGTGAATGGAGTTTCAGGATGTCACCAATTTGGTGCCACACAAGGAGGAGATGAAGGATAGTGTAATTCTTAAAAAAAGGCAACAAATTGCATTAAAAAAAGAACTGGTTATAAAAAAGGAAACAGTGCAAGTTAAGGGCAATTTCTCAAGGTGGTCAGAAATAGTTAAAAATGGCCAGTGTTTTCTGCTGAGAACCACATCTGCTCACATCGAATAAAGACATAGTTCCACATATTGGTCTTAAATGGCCAACTTCATCTAATTATGATCAGAGATAATGGGAACTGCAGATGCTGGAGAATCCAAGATTACAAAGTGTGGAGCTGGATGAACACAGCAGGCCAAGTAGCATCTCAGGAGCACAAAAGCTGATGTTTCGGGCCTAGATCCTTCATCATATAATTATGAGCCTGCTTGTAGATCAATCCAGCCTGCTTCCAGTGAGTAAGGAATCTGAAAGAGGTCTCATTAGGCATAAAACTAACTGAGAGAAATTTGGTATAGAGCAAAAGAAAAACTTTGTCTTTTCACAGGAGGCTGACAAGCTGTCAAGTGCACAACTGATGTTAATAACTGAGCCTGTCTCTCTGTTAACACTTACGAAAACAAAGTTGCTGCAAAAGATCAGCAGGTCTGGCAACATCTGTGAAGAAAAAACACAATTAACATTTTGTGTTAATTCTGTTTTCTTCACAGGTGCTGCCAGGCCTGCCAAGCTTTTCCAGCAATTGTGTTTTTGTTCCTGATTCACAGCATTCATAATTCTTTCGGTTTCTATGTTAACACAATATTTTAATAGATTGATGGTTGCAGGATTCAAGAAAAGATGATATTGAAACACAGCAGAAATGCTCATATGAAGGATATTTGGGCAAAGGGGCAGTTTCTGAACTGCAATGTCAGTTTAATTCTATATAGATGATGTCTTTTGAGACAGCTCTGAGTAATATCATAAGGCATAATATAAATGCAAGTTTCTCTTTAATTGTTCATCATGCATTCGTATAACATTTGTACTCAGTGATGGGACTTGTATTTATTTTTCAAGTTTCTCAGATTACCTTTTGCCCAAAAGTGATAAATGTTATTGTTAGAAAATGGAACACTTTCTATTTTGTGCAATTAGTACCAGATTAAACACCTCCAAACTTGACTGAGGGCATTTATATGGATAAATAATTTCAAATTGCATATTTGTAAAAGTAGTGTCTCTGGCCTGAAGACAAATACACCTGATAGCATTTTTTCATCTCTCATGCCAACTATTGTCTTACCCTTTTGACTGAAGTTGCCAATTTAGTGCCCATTGTTGCATAGTTGGTGCTGGTTTTGTATTGTGGTCCCACTTGCATTAGAAACCTGACTAATGTGGCAGAATGTACTTCATAATAAGAATACAAGAAAATCCAGGATTTGGTCCTTCAAACTTTTCTCTCTTGCACACTAGCTCTCTTGTCATGGAATCTAGATTATTAAAATAACCGTAATTTTTGTTTTGTAATTTATTTCAAACTTATAGCTCTGCAAGCTAAATAATATTCGTTAGAACATTTATAGCCAGATGGTTAACGTGAGTCTGAGATGGATTTGAACATAGATATCAGACGCGAAAGGGTGGCAGTCTTTAACACCTCCTCTGTCTTTATGCATCTCAGCACATTTAATAGACTCCTGTAATAATAATGCAATAGGCCACTGAATTGGAAAAAAAAGTTGTTGTTTGCTGCAAGGTATGTAATTCTTCAAATAATAATTCTATGTTTTGACTATGAGCAAAATCATAAACATTTATAACGTTTAAACATATTAAGCCAGTGTACAGATTTACTGAATCATATTTTAAATTGCAACCCATTTTTGAGTTACATTAAATATCATACATTTTCCAAAAGACTTTAGCTTTTTTAAAACTTTCAAGTAAAGCTCCAGCACAAATCACAAAGTGCCAATTTCTCCATTAAAATGAATAGACAGTTCAGCAAATTGTAGCAGTGCAAAGGGTTTTGATTAAAAATGGAAAGCAAAATGTAATCTCTCCAAACTTACCTTGCAGTTGGGGTACAAAATTAGTTATCATGATAAACGAAGCATTCCAAAAGCATATACCCAGAGATTTTTTTGTACATTGACCAAGATCAGTGAGTCGAACTACAAAGGCTAAATGCTCATATTACAGCTTTCTCCAGAGGATGCTAGTTGCTATAGGAACTGAAGTCACAGGATTGTATGATTCTACAAGAATCAGCGGATAAATACTTCAGTTGCTTAGATACTGAGGCTCTATTTACGTCCAGTGTGTCTACTTAGAATTCAGTTGTGCTGAGCAACTTATGTGATTCAGTTGTTTTCAGGTCCTTAAATGGTTTGTGTTGAAAGAATAGCTTTAATTTCAATTTGTAGCAATGTCAATTACACTGGCAGCTTCTAAATTAAACTGATTTATTCCTGTCATTATCCCCAAGATGAATAGTGAGGTGTTAAAATGAAGGTAAATAGCTGTCTAACCATCCTATTTGCTTGTATACAGCTGTGAACTAGTCATTATAATTAATTGCATTTGTTTTTAAATTAGATTGTGTGTAACACATAGTAAGTTAAATGTGAATCCCTTAGCCAGGAAGTATATATTGCGATGGGGAGGGGGAGGTTGGGCAAAGAATGTTGAAATAGACACTGATATTTGAGATCTGCAACATTGGAATTGTCTCTCTCTCTCTTTCTCTGGAGACTTGAGCATCTATTGGAGAAAGGGCATCAATGTAATCTATCGTTTGGAGAAGCTTTGTCTGTTTCTTAATTAGTGCATCTGAGGTTAGAGAATGCTCAAGTCCTCACTTTGAACCATTTGAGTTTAAATCTAGAGCTAGGAATGTCCATCCGATTCAGCTTAGTGTGTCAAAAATAGTGGGGGGGGGGGGAAAGGGGGAGTTGTGTATTAACAGGGGGAAAAGGTCTTGTGGCACTGTGGTACTGTTCCCTACCTCTAGCCCAGTTTCAAGTCCTGCTTTCCCAAAAAGTGTGTCATAACGTTTGAATAGGTCGATGAAAAATGATTTGTCGGGGGAGCCTACTATTTATTTCTGAAGGCTTGGGCAAGGCATCAAGGTGATGCCGATACTGATTGAACCCCAATAAGGGAATGTGGATGGAAAGTTAACAACTGCAGAGCAAATACTCCGTTGGCTGAGTTTATGTATGGTATAGAATGTTTAATTTTACAAATTATTTGAGGGTTACAATGAGGTTTTTCTGTGTGTTATATGAATAGAAGGGAAAGAAGATTTGAAAAAGGCTGCTTTTTGACTAGAAACAAAATAATTATCACTGATCCCAAACTGTGAACAGATCGCCTAGTACTGTATGTTTACAGATTGTTTGAAAACACTCTGATTCACTTTGTATTTTGTCAAAATTAACTCTGTTTTTCTACAGAAAATTTGGATGCAATGATAGCTGTACAGACAAAGACAAAGTTTAGTAAAGGCAAGGCTTATCCTATGAGTAAGGAAGCAGCAGGTAATATTCAGATCTAAAAGTACATTTTTTTAAAAGAATTGAAACAAGTATATTGTCTCACAGGAGTATAACTTCTGCACAAATAGCATGTTTTGTGCTAAACTAAGGACTTTTATTTTTAAACCAGATCACAGCGAAGACATAGACAGCACCAAGAGTGATTTTGCCAAGCCACAGGAAGAGTCTGCAATTTCTGAGGATTCCACAAAAGAAGTAGAAAAAACAGAAAATTCTAAAGGTGCAAATTTTCCGTTTCCCTCGAGCCGACATTCACTTCACAGGGACTGAATAAATGAGACCAACCATCCTAATGCCTATTAAAATCCTCAACAGGAAACCGTTCACAGGAGATTGCAAGCAGCTAATGTCACAGAAATTTGCTGAGGCTAAGATGACAGTTTTTAATTATGAAACATTATACACACACACACACACACACACACACACACACAAAAAAAAATCTAATTTCCCTGGACATTAAAGGGCTGATTTTTTTTTTAAATCCTAAAAGTACAAAGATCAGTCAGCATCAGAACTAGGACAGACGATCTCTATTTAAAATATCAGCTAATTCATAACGTGTTGTGCTTTTCCGGCATTTAAGATTTCTGCTTGTCTGTGCGATCTCATCACAACAATTATGGAGCTATTATCTAAGGGCTCACTTGATTTTTTTTTTTACAGAAAACAAAATGTTTCAAAACAATGCATGCACAAAAAAAAATCATTATTTAAACATAGCCATTTATTGCCAATGTTTGTCAAGTGTGTTTCTAATCATAAGAAGAGTGAAGATGAACATTCACTAATAACAGATTGTGGAAAAATGGTTGTGTTCCAAATGATGATAATAAGGTTTATTGTTACAGCTTTTAATATAAATTAACACCCCCACCATACTCATGTGAGCCTGCTGTTTTTGTATGGCTATTGTACATGAATTAACAAGCATAAATGTTCATTTCAATCTTGACTTGGACTTCTCCTTATGGCAAATCCAAGTGCCAGTCCCGTCAGCGGCACTCTGTATAATCCCCTAAGGTGTAGCTGCTCGTTGAACAAAATCTGTTCTATTACAGTAACCGGAAGGTCACTGCAATTGTTCAGGAAATGTTTGAGGACAAAATGACATTCCCAGTGTACAGCATAGGAAGCACATAATACATAGAAAAAGGTGGAACAGAGCACTGATCAATGTAATCAGCCAGTAAAGTTCTAGAAGTAGCTCAAATCACAATGTTAAAGCTAATTTGTTAATCTTACACCAGCAGTCTATTTGGACATTGCTGTTTTACATTACATAGTTAATCTCACTGAATAGTAATCTTTTCTGAAATGAAAGTAGAAAATTTGGTTCTGTGTTTTAATGCATCCATTCATGACTCATTTCACTGTTAAATGATGCCACAGTTGGGTCCCTTGTTTCTCATTGCTATCCAGTGAGTTACAAAGTTAAAAACAAAAGAACTGTGGGGATGCTGGAAATCAGAAACAAAAAAGAAATTGCTGGAAAAACTCAGCACATCTGGCAGCCTTTGTGGAGAGAAAACAGAGTTATCATTTTGAGTACAATTACACTTCTTCTGAACTATGACACTTTCATTTCTGAGGAAGGATCACTGAACTTGAAATGTTAACTCTAACTTCTCACCACAGATGTTGCTAGACCTGCTGAGTTTTTACAGCAGGTTCTGTCTCTGTTACAAAGTAAGATCATCTCAGTCTGCATCCAGCAAGTGAGAAGTTTTTTTTAAAAAAATTGTACATTCAGGTATGTAGTATAAAACTGCAAATACTAGTTGTCAATCCAGTGGTTTTCCTTTGCACACATAGTGTTTGTGGCATTATATGGATATTTGCTAATCAACTCATTCAGGGATGTTATTACATTTTGCTTGGTGACTATTTATGAACAGTTCTGACATTCAAGAAAGGTTACTAAAATATAGTTGAAATTAAACTTGTTGCACTGAATTCCATTTTGCCATTAGTTCAAACCCAGTATTACATTCTGTCTCAACCAATGCAGAATTTCTTGTGCCTGGTAAATAGGTAAAAGAACAGCTGAAGAAGCAGTCTCACTTATACTGTTTGCACAACATGCAGTGTTTGCAATGTATTGTTTTATATAAACTGCGTCATGAGATGTTACAAAACACACAAACCATTTACTTTTAAGCATGAGTTACAGCTCATAGTTCTTGTTACTCAGCAACAATGGCTCTTTCTTTTACTTGATCAACAGATTTTGACAAAACTGAATCTTATCTATCAGCAATCAGAAAGAATATTGAATGGTTGAAGAAACACAATAAGCAAGGAAATGGAGAAGGTATGTTTGATAGTCTTGAACAGCAAATGCACTTTCAGTAGTAAAGACGAAAAACACTCAAAGCTAATTTTAAAAAGGCTTAAGACTGAGGGTAACTTACACTTTTAAAAAAAACTGATGGAAAGAATTCCATTTTATATTGTTTGAAAATAAATATGGAAAGATAGATTCACAACTAATCTTTTGCTGCATGTGATGTACTGGGCATACAATGAAATTTCATTTTTGATTCGTTCTGAGCTATCAGAGGGAAGGCAATGTCCTAGTGATATTATTATCAATCTATCAATCGGAACATTTTCCGGATCTTTAGGAGACCTGTGTTCAAATTCTGCTATGGCAGGCAATGGAATTTGATTTCAATTTAAAAAAACTAAAATTAAGCATCTAATGATGATCTTGACACCATTGTCAGTTGTTGATGAAAAACCCATGATTCACTAATGTCCTTGAGGGAAGGAAATCTGCCATCCTTACTTGGTCTGGCCTACTCTAACTCCAGACCCACAGCATTGTGGTTGACTCTTAACTGTCCTCTGGGCAATTAGGGATGGGCAATAAATGCTGGGCTAGCCAGCAATGCCACATTCCGTGAATGAATGAAAAGAGCATCATATTCACATTCAAATACAATAGGATAAATTCTTTCAGTTTAACCACACTCCACAAAGTAAGTCTTGCAGATATAAAAAGTGAAAGAATTCCACTCTAAGAAACTTCTAACCATAATCTGCATGGCCCCTTTCAACATGTTCTAGCTGAGGGCCAACTTTAGTTATTTTGAAATAACTTTAAAGGTTAGTTACGGTTCATAGTTAAACTTCACGTCAGCCAACATATCAATAAAGGTTAAAATAGTATCAGAGATAATGGGAACTGCAGATGCTGGAGATTCCAAGATAATAAAATGGGAGGCTGGATGAACACAGCAGGCCATCCAAGATAATAAAATGGGGAATGATGCTCTTTTCATTCATTCACGGAATGTGGCATTGCTGGCTAGCCCAGCATTTTGTGCTCCTGAGATGCTGCCAGCTTTTGTGCTTCTGAGATGCTGCTTGGCCTGCTGTGTTCATCCAGCCTCCCATTTTATTATATCAATAAAGGTAGCTGTTTAAGGTAAGCCACAACTGATTTGCAATTATTTGGATCCAACTATTGAGAATGCAATTTAAAAACAAAAAAAGTCTTTCATGGGCATTGCTGGCTCGCCCAGTATTTATTGCCCATCCCTAATTGCACAGAGGGCAGCACAGAGTCAATCACACTGCTGTAGGTCTGCAGTGTCACAGGCTGGACCGGGAAGGGATGGAAGATTTCTTTCGTGAAAGGGCAGCTGGACTTCTTTTACAATGGTTACTTGTTATTAGCTAGCTTTTAATTCCAGAGCTTTAGTGAATTTGAATTTCACCAGGTTTCAACTCATTCCCAGAACATGAGGCTTTGGATTACTATTCCAGTGTCATCACCATTATGCCACTGCCTCCCCAAATGAGAACATTTACAAACATTTCTTCACAAGGGTGTGTATTAATTAATATCTTCTCAAGGCCTATGTATTCTCTATCTAGACCCGGGGTCTGCAACATGAATAACAAAAAGAGCCTTTTTTAAGTCAAAAAGAATTATCTTGAGCCATAATGTTGTTACTCAGTTGTCAATAATAATGAAAGACAGACACATTTCAACAACACCATTTTTCTTAGCTAAAACTTTGTTACTTGATTAGAACTTTTATCAATATTATACTTATGATTAGCTGCACGATAACACTGACCAGAGACGTAACTGAACAAACCACTTAAATACGGTGGCTACAAAGCAGGGCAGAGGCTAGGAACTGTGTCACTTAACTCACTTTCTGACATCCCAAAGCCTCCCAACAGTGTGAAAGAATACTCTCCATTTGCTCACACTTGAATGCAAGTCGAAAGGCATTCAAGAAGCTTGATACAAATCTAGAAAAAAAAAGTAGTTTGCCTGACTGGCAGCCCATCACTACTCAAGCAGTGATCGCACTGTGTACCATCTAAAAGATGCACTGTGGCAACTCACCACCCAGTCCTATAACATCATCTTCCAAACCTGCTGGCTTGACTGCTTAGGAGGCAAAGGACGGCAGACATCATGGGAGCACCGCCACACTCCATGTCATCCAATATTATGACTTAGAATTAACTTACTTCTCCTACACTGCCACGAGGCTAAAATCCTGGAAGACATTCCCAAACAGCACTTTTGCTGTATCTACACCACACGGGCTGCAGCATTTCAAGAAGGTTGCTCACTGTTCTCATCTTAAGGACAGTTAGGGATGGGCAATAAATAGCTAGTGATGCCTAAATTCCATCAAGAACAACTAAAAGAAAACCAAAATAAGTCATTTAATTAACATCAAAATAGATTCAAGCAATCAAAGTTATGGGCTGCAAAAGCAACTTTGATGCCATAGGTTGTAGATTCCTGATCTAGACCACTGTCTGAACATACAGCTGAAATAAGTGTTATATAATTTGTTACAGAATATGACCTTCAGAAGCTGCGTGATGTCATCGATCAACAAGTTGACACCTATGTCCAGAAAGGGATCCTGGAGAAGAGCGAAGGAGATGTAATCAAACGTATTTACAAAAGCCTGTGACATTCTCTAATACAAGAGGGAACCGTCCTGATTGTCAGATCCTTCGACAATGACCGGCAATGCAACTTTTCTTAATTCTAGTTCATATTAGCCAGTGTATAATAGATTTTTTTCTTGGCTGTTCTGCAACATCAAGCAGATTCTAAACCAGAATAGGGGAATAGAGAGTCAACAGAAATCAAAGACAAGTAGGGATGATTCTATGGCACTAGTGGAGAATCTATGTTGTTAGGCAGGGAAGGTTAGAAATAATGCTACATAGGCAGTTTCCTCAATGCTGCTCCCTGCTGGAAGCACAGATCCCTGACATCGACTCTTTCCCTATTTCAGAATAGAGACTGCTGAATGTGCAATACAGCCATTGCACGCGGTGAAGCTTTCAAATCTTAAACATCCATTTTCAACATGAGGGACTGCAGCAGCAATTACAGCTTAATTACACCAAATCAAGTATAGGGTTTACCAACAATCTTTAAAGAAATGTCCACGGCCTCTGATGCATGTCCAGATTGGTCCGATTATCATATAATTGCAAGCGCTAGTTGATTTACAGAAAAATCAATTTATGCATTCTAGGTTTCCTTTCAAATTCATTTTGGACTCAAAATCCCTGAAAACAATCACTTGCACTGACAATTTATCTGGCTAAACTTTAAATCACACTTCAAGAAAGCTCGTTTTAATATTAGTTTAAATTTTGTTCGACTTTAGCTAATGGCAGTAGACTTATGAAATGTACAAAGGTTTGTTGTAAGTGTTTTTAATTCTTAAACAGCTCCAAATTTGTTTTACTCTTTCTGTTCAATGCGTTGGAATGGTTTGTACAGAATAGCTTGGTTAGTGGATATTAGTTCAGAAATCTATACTGGCTTTTTCTTCTGCCCAACAGGATGGTTACTAAAACAGATTTTGAGAGTTGCATGAGTGGAAATATTGCTCTGAACAGTAATTCTGCAAACAAATTATAATGTCCTTGTATTTCCATTATTTGATCACAATAAATGGTCCTCTAAAATAAAGTGTTGAGAATCGTAGGTGCTCATGGCAGTGGGGAGGGGGAGAGGAGGAGAAATACATAAAGTCCAGTGATGTATCACTTCTGAGTGAAAAATATTGCAGCCGATTACCTGAACGAGTTGTGTGCAAAATTTTGTGTCCTTTGTACAAGTAGATGGGAGCCATTTGTGTGTTGCCAGTAAAACGCAAAAAGTACTTTGTTCAAGTGTAAATATTTGTTAAATTTTCAAACTCGTGTAAAAAGTATTAAACTGTTTGAGTTTTCTTTACAAGTTTAGTTAAATTATCCTGGAATAATACCGATCAGTGGTGGCAGCTCAGCTGTTTACAATCTATACCAATAACTTGGATGAAAGGACCGAATGTATGGTAGCGAAATTTGTTGATTACACCAAGAAAGGTAGGAAAGCAAGTTATCAAGAGGACAAATAAATAGTGTACAGAAAGATTTAGATAGGTTAAGTGAATAGGCAGAAATGTTAAAAATTGGAACTTGTCCACTTTGGCATGAATAGAAAAGTAGCATGTCATTTAAATGAAAAAGGACTGCAGAACTCAGTGGTACAGAGAACGCCTTGTGTCCCAGCATATCAATCACACAACTTGGTATGTAAGTACAGCAAGTTATTTAGAAGGGAAATGTTGGCATTTTGTACAACAGGAATGATAGCATTAAAGTAGGGAAAAGTGTTGTTGCAGCTGATACAGGGCTTCATCTGGACTGCATCTGGAGTACTCTTCACAATTCTGGTCACCTTATTTAAGGATGGATATAACTGCAAGAGAAGCTGTTCACTCAACTGATTCCTGAGATGAGGGTGGTTTCTTATTAACAAATTTGAATAGGTTGGGCTAAATATCTGCCAGAATTTAGAAGAATGAGAGGTGATCTTATTGAAACATGGAAGATTCTGAGAGTTCTTGATAGGACAGGTGCTGGGAGAATGTGTCCCCTTGTTGGGGAGTCTAGAACTCGGGGCACAGTTTAAAAATTAGGGGATTCCTATTTAACACTGATAAAGGACAATGTTTTCCCCCCTAGAAGAGGGTCAGTAGTCTGACTCCTTGGCAGAAAGCGGTGGAGGCTGAATCACTGAATACATTCAAGATTGAGCTGAGATCAATTTTTGTTTAATCAAGGGAGTCAAGGGTCATGGAGGGCAGACAGAAAAGCTGGAGTGGAGGCCACAATCAATCACGATTTTATCAAATAGGAGAGCAGGCTTCAACGGCCAAGTAGCTTAGTGCAGTCCTTCTCATGTTCTTTTTTGTAGTTCTCTTTGTCTAGTTGAAACAGGTTCCCCTGTTCAAACAAATCTAAGAAGTTGAAGAAGTCCCAAAAACACTAATGATCTAGATTTGTTTTCATAACTGTCAACTAATATGCAGTCATATCGCATAACACAACAGTAACAATTTAACTGTAGCAATTCATTGGAAAATCCTGACTGGAGACATGTTCATCCAGCCTTCTGTTTTTGCAGTTTGTAAAAGCCTACAAATTAAGCAAGCATGTTCTGCCTCAATCCAGTTCTAAGTGGGTGCAAGTCAATTACTACAAAGTTATCCTCAACTGAGTCCTAAAAGGTAGATTTGCCCAGCCGAGTTTAACAGATAACCTAGTAAGAAATTAATAACATGCCTATGAGGTGCATTACAAATGTTCTTGGAAAAGTTAACACCAAAGCACATTATCACTGCAATCAAAGAGGGTGATTTTCTTTGCATCTATTAGAACCAACCAGGGAGTGTATGATTCATTGGATATTCAAAATAAGTTTCAATTCCCATATCATGATTCTGTCTCTGGAAACAAGTAGTATTCTTCTGATTGACTAAATCAGATTTTTAATTAGAACCTGAGAGCAAGCTGAAAGTGCCTAATTCCACATCAGCTGTTTTAAAGAAATGTTTGAAAGGAACGCATTCACAATAGGATTTCTTTGAAGTGTAACGGGTTAACTAAAAACAAGACAATATAGATTGGCCATTTTAAAAAATGTCCTTAGATATTACTTACGAGCTGTAGATGTGATAGAGGTTAATGGTGGAATCCACGGCTCTATTACAATTATTTGAAGCCACAACATAAAAGTTACTTTTTTTTTAAAATTGTTTGTTCATACCAGATCTTGGAGCATCATCTCCCCCTCAATCAAATGAACAGCTTCCAATTGAGTGAATAAGACAGTGGTGTGGAAAAAAAAGGTGACGAAATTGTCCTGTCAGAAACCATCCACAAAGCAAACACCTTTTTGTACAACTAAGACAGCCTCTGCAACAATGAAATCTGTGGAGAAACATGCCCTAATAAAGATTTAGCATTGAGCCCACATTCAAATCAGGAATATGAGATGGAATAAATAAAAATTGAGGCAATGTCATGCCATCAAAGAAATTCGGTAAGAATACGAATATTTAGGGATTTATTGGACTTGACCAGAGGGAGAATAAAAGCAGAAACTTGGACACACATGTAGGGTGGAAGATTGGAGGCCAGCCAGAACTGCAACGGAATAGTCGAGACCAGAAGTAACAGAGACACAAATTGGAGTTTCAGAATGATGCCATTAATGACTTCAAAAAAGTCATCTGGCAGGGACAAGTATGATTAGAAGGATTAAATATGAAATTTCAGGAAAGACAGATATAGATTTGAGGTAAAACTATGAAAATGAACATCACTTTCTTCATCCAAGTGCCACAATGAATATTTTTTAAAATATTCTTCCTCTTGAAACCCTTCTGTTTATCTTTTCATTCAAAGCATTCATTTTGCTAACACTAGCAGAACTGCTTAGAGAGTGTCTTATTTAATCCAAACATTAATCCAAACATTTCCCATAAATTGAGCATAATGGAAGTTAGAACCATAAACAAGTTCATAATCACTGCTCATGGCTGAATTAGGTCATCACAAGCCGGGCTTCAGAATTTGTCCAAGTTCACCAAATCAATATCCTGGAACTCCTTCCTTTCCACCACACACAGTGGGTCTACCTGGGGTACATGGACTGCAGTGGTTGAAAAGGACAACTCATCACCACTTTCTCAGGAGCAACTAGGGACTGGCAATAAATACCAGCCCAGCAGTGACACCCACATCCCATGACTAAATAAAAAAAGGTCCGCAAAAGGAGATTAATACCATGTCCTGCACTTAACCTTTTTTTTCATTTCTGAAAACAATAATGAATGGAACACTTCAGCTGAACATACAGCTTTAAAAAGTGGGAAGATTATCTTCAGGTAGGTAACACTGTGGCCTTAATCCAAATAGTTATAAAACAATTTTATATTCAGAATTCTCACGCTAGTTGCACTGTACTTTGTAAAGTAAGAGAGCTGAGAACTCAATTTTAGCCTTTAAATATTCTAATAAATTAAAGTTAGTCAAACAGAATATCTTTAAAATGTGCATTCATACTCCTTTTACACAAAAGGACACAGACATATAATGTTTTTAGTAACAATCAACATACTTTCCTCAAAAGAGAGCAAAAATTCAACATGTCCACATTTTTCTTAAAAATTAAATGCACATTTTAGCAACCAACTGATATTGGGCTAGACATTTTACTTTTGCAAACAGGTGCAAAAACTCTTACTACATTATGTAGATTGCCTGTACCCTTCCCTAACTTGCAAAAATGTCTATCTATGAAGGGCAAAATGGTAAATGTTAGAAGTGGCAAAATTACAATAAATATTCAATTCTCCACAGCAAAAATATAAGCAACACACCTCATCAGACTGATGTTTAACAAAATCCATTTATTGCAGATCATCAAATGAAATATTAACAAGTGTTCAATGCCAGTACATTTTAAAAAAAAACTAAGGCCACAACATTGAAACACAAACAATTCATGCGCTAGAAGTTCACCGCATCGGTTATTCCACTTGACTCTTCAGAATGAAGTCACAGATCTCCACATGTTCAGAATCATCATCTGTAATTGATTCTTCCAAATCATATTTGTTCAAATTAGTTTTTGAAGCAAAACAACCTTCAGCAAATTCATGAACAGTCAGAGAAGGCAAGAAAAACAAAAAAAAAATTAATACCCTTTTAATAGCATAACATTTTCACAGAAATAAAAGGCATTTTGGATTTCTTTTCCACAGATCCTCCCTCAAAAATTGAACATAAACAAGTAAGAACATTACAGTTCTAAACCAATTTAGTTTTGCAACAGTGCAGATTTTCAGACGCTCAAACATCTTTTCAATCTTCCTTGATGTTAATTCTGGAGTTGAAAAACAACTGAACGTATTATGATGAAAATCAAACACTTCATCGGCCATTCACAAAAGAGGCTGAGACTTGGGGAAATTAATATTTTAGAATCCACAGCGGAGGTATACTGTAAATTCTTCAATTTTATAACATGCAATTGTATTAATGATATACTCTCAAGAGCCTGTTTAAAATAGCCATCAGCAATCTTACAATATTGTGGCATTATGTTGTTAAAAATCATGGAAAGTCAGAATCTTTGGACAAAGATTTTTTTCAGATAAAATTTAGTTAAAATATTATTTTAATACTGAAATTAAAAAATCTTTAACAGTGAGAGAAGTCCAGCAATTGGATACCTATCATAATTTCAAATCCAGCCCCTTAATTTGCCTGCTTAAATATCTTTAACAGTATATTTATAAACACAAAAGATCTTTATTTGGAACAGTAAAATAGGATTTATCATAACCAAAAACACACAAAAGATACGTTTAAGACCTGAATATCAAGGGAAAAAAATAATTGTGGCAAATAATAGTTTTGATGTGCAATGCTATCACATGAAAATACAATAACTCAAATCAAAAATCTCAGCAAAATTTTGTGTACAATAGGTACTCGATATACTTTCCTGTTGCTGATTAATAGCCCCAGTGAAATGTTAACTTCACTTCCTCAGATGATCAATCCATTTGGACACTTCCAAAACCTTTTGTTTTAATTTGACTTCCAGCATTTATGGGTTTTTGTTTTGTGTCTATTTTCTATTGAGTATTTTACACATTCCTTACTAACTATACTTGTCAAAGATAAACTGCCTCCCATTTATGGCTCACAGCAGTGAAATAGATATCACTAGGGTAAGTGTTTTACATATGAAAGGCAAACTGAAGTACTCTGGATATTCCTCACACAATATGTACCATTTTCCCATTTTAATGTTTGAACTGTCATCAAAATATTAATCTAGTATTTACATATAAATGATACAAAACAAATATTCTGGACTGAAATTACCACAGGAAGGATCAGACTGAATCCTTGTCACTACTAAGTAATGCCTCCCACTCTGCATTCAGCAGTGACTAGAAATTTCATGTAGCGAATAGCACAGCAAACAGCTCTTCCACGGAAAATGTCCAATCAGAGTGAACAAACTGGGTGTGAAGGGATCTTAGCAAATAACCACAGTTGTTCACAGCTTGGTGACAATCACCAGTGCTCTTTGCAGATTGCCTATCCTTAAAACTAGTTTCCATTGTGACTCTATTGTGCAGCTGCTGTTTGAAATCTAAGACCTGAACATTTCTCCCTTTTCTTAACACATGTTGAGGTAACTATCTTTTGTTTTAAAATAGACTGCTCCCATGATAAAACAAGGGAAATAAAGTTAAACACAGACTGCATCTAAGAAGAGACTTAAACCTGGATTATGAGGTGGTATCATTACAATTTTTTGGTGTCGTTTCAGTGGTGTGAATGCAGGAGCTCTATCACAGCATCTCAACATTTGCAGTGATAATGTGAAGAGCGTGCAAAAATTGACCTTTATTTTCCTTATTAATTGTCATAAGTATGTTACCTTATAAAACTAGCACCAACTAGTTGCACTAGTTAAAAGAGGCAACTAGAAATTAGGTGAATCAGGAAAAAGGAAATAATAATAGCTTATGTGGGGATGAGCTTTAAAAAGGAATATTGTAGTTTTAAAACTGCTTATAAAGGTGCAACTGTAAATTAAGGAATCACTGAGTAATCCATCACAAATACGTGGCTAAGCTTCATTGAAAAACATACACAGTTAGGCACATTGCCACAATCTCCTCCAGGGAAACAACTGTGCTCAATCTCTTTGGTACAACCAGATTCTGAACAGATATTACAAAGTTTGAGAAAGTGTTGCCTACATTATTTAATCCATCTTTTCAATTCAGACATCAAAATATATAAAACTAGTCATCCATATCATTTTAGTGGCTGCACAATCCCATTATTTAAAAAATGTATCTTGCAGTAGGATTTAGTACTCAGGAGCTGAACGAGTTGGTTAATTGAAATGTAAGACATGCTATTCAGTATTTTTCTGTTGTGATATACTGTATTCTTCTGGTGCCAACTGGTCATCACAGCTTTGGTGATACAGTCTAAAGCCAAGTCACTACACACCTTCCTCCTCATCTCAATAAAGAGTAGTTCATTAATCAGTGTAACAAACTCATTTTCAGTAATAAAAATATATGCATGAGCATGGAAACAGAAGGAAGACCCGGGCACAGCAGACAAGTGCTGATGAATCAGAGTATAAAGCTTATGGGAAACCTGATTTTCTGGGGAGACGTTAAACTTGTCCACACCAGTTTGACATTCAGTCTTGTGAAGTGAAGTGGAGTGATCAAAAATCGCAGCCACCTGAGAGAATTTGAACAAACAGGTGCATTGCTCACAAAATATTGAAATGGTGGTACAAATCAACAATGTGAAATTATCATTCTCACCACTGCAGTGATAAGACTAATTATTTACCCCAGTAACTCCCTACCTTTAACATAAGTTTCCTTTATTCAATCAACCAACTCCTTATTCAAGATGGCCAGAATTCTCCTCTAATGGAAGGTATCAGTTTCATGGTAACAAAATGTAGAGCTGGATGAACACAGCAGGCCAAGCAGCACCTTAGGAGCACAAAAGCTGATGTTTCGGGCCTAGACCCTTGGCCTGCTGTGTTCATCCAGCTCTACGTTTTGTTATCTCGGATTCTCCAGCATCTGCAGTTCCCATGATCTCATCGATTCTATGGTTTATTTTGCCCATGCAATACCTTAACAGTACAATAAGCTAACTGCATTGATAAAGCACTTCTAGTTACGTTTAGACTGACCACTTTGAAAGCAAATGCTTTAATGGGGCTTAGTGTGACATCTGTCCCTGCATACTAGGATTCTTCCTTCCAACAACGATGTTGTTAGACTTTTTAAAAGGATGACGACTTGCAATTACTATCTTCATCCTCAATTGAAACTGTTACTTAGAACGACAGGTATTGTAAATTACTTTTAGTTTTAAATTGGATATTATGAACAAGTGACCTCTTCTACACAGCTTTTATGTATAAAACTACTCTGCATAATCATACATGAATGGGACTTTGCACATCTAACTAATTATGTGGATCAGTCTCCATTCAGTCTCACTTTGCACAAAATCATAAGCCAAGGTCATATTTAGTTTGAATTTAATTAATTTCTGCACAGCTCAGTCTCCAAGCAATTGTACTTACCTCTGCCCAAACCCATTCGAGTGCCAAACAGTAGGAAAGCACAACAATTAATTCATGCAAGGTGGAGAAGGGACTACAAAGTTGCAATTGCTTTACACCTAATTTCAGTCCCATATCACAGCAGGTACTCTGGATCAGGACTGCAGCAAATAAGCACACACTGCTGTTGCAATATAGAAAAAGGGGGAGAAAGCACAAGGTAACACAAAATTAACAGCGGCTCACACTGAAGATGTTCAAGGTAAAATGCCGTCTTTCCCTTTTACCATATTCCAGTGCTCTGTTAAGGTATATAATTCCGTCGCATAGATTTTAAGCAAAAGGTAAAGCGAATTCCCCCTCCTCCAGAAACCTACAGATCACACAGTTTGTGCCAATGAAGCCAAAGTCTCCAACTCCGACAACTTATGTGGAACAACATTGTATCACTTGCCGTCCAGTTGGTCTGGATCCTGTTCTGTATTTAGCGGTGACTCTGGTACGAGGATTCTGCATAAGAATAATCTTTGTATGCTGCATCACCAGTTCTGTTGAAAGTGAAGAACTTAATTATTACATCACAGAGATTCATAAATTGTTCTCTTTAAAATTTTAAAAATGATCTTTTACTTTTATATTTCTCTTCAAATATCCCATTGTCACGACCCCAGCCTTTGCTAATAGTGGTCAAGCTAGATCCCAGAGTGAAATAAAGCTTGACAGATCATTAGTTGGTTCTGCAGTTTGGTTACTGGGTGGTCAGTCAGTGATATTTACATGGGACAGCCAATGTTCTTTAAACACAACGCAAGTTTTTTTTTAAACACAAAAATAAAGGAAAAAAATGTAGATTATGGCACAATTTAGAAAGCCTTTAACATAAGCAAATTCAACCCTTTTCCAACCACATAAGAGATGTGGTGGTATAGTGGCAATGTTGCTGGACCAGTGATTCGAGCACTAAAGTTCCGGGATAGAGGCTTGAATCACACCATGGCAGATGGCAAAATTTGAATTCCATGAAAATCTGGTACCAAATTCAAGCTAGCAGCAAACATATGACCACTATCAATTATCATTAAAACCCACCTGGTTCACCAATGTCTCTTAGGGAGTGAAAACTGTCATTCTCACCTTGTCTGACTTATGTGACCACAGACTCTCAGCAATGTGGTTTAATGTTAACTGTCTTCAGGGCAATAAGTGCCCACATCCCATGAATAAATAATTTTAAAAATCCTTTAGTCACTCAATCCCAGTGAAATATCACTCCTAACTGAGTGTCTTAATTTCTTACTGAAATTACTCTGTTCTAGCCAGTTTCTTTGGATTGCTGAAGCACTTAAGACTTACTTCTGATGGCCTGGATTCTTTCCAACACATTCTACCTGGAGACTTCCACAAACAAAGAAAATACACTTCTTTTAGGATATGTCCTCCTTTTCTCACCTCAGCCTACTAGTGGCCCATGATCATCTGCTTCTGTACCATAAAACTTTGTAAACATTCAGCAATTAACTCCCCAGTAAGCTGACTGAGTCATTTACCTTAAGTCGCATGCTTTCTTGGAAAAGCTGTCTTTATTTCACTGCTCAGAACTACTTTCTAACCTTTGCTGAAAAAAGGTAATTTTCACAGACTCAAGACAATAATCTACTTTTCCTCCACTTTTAATTCAAGTTCAGAAATAATACATCACAGCTTTGTTTCTGAACAGTGTAAATCAACAAATAAAAACCAAGTGCTGGAGAATCTCATCAACTGAAGCAGCCCATGTCCAAATGCTGTAGAACCTGCACAATACCCATGCTTGGGCTAGCAAGTGCAGAATTACACTATGCTATATAAAATTAAGCCAGTGACTGCAACAAACGGAATTCAATCATCATTCCCTGACATTTTATGGTGTTATGGTGTTATCATCACTGAATCCCCCAGAATTAACATCCTGAAGGTTACCACTGACTAGAAACTTAACTGGACTCATCGTATAAAAATAATGGCTACAGGTCAGAGCAGATCAGCCATTAGGTATCCAGCAGTGAGTAACTCATATCCTGACTCCCCAAAACCTGTTCACCATCTACATGGCACATGTCAGGAGTGTGACAGAATACTCTCCACACTTGCCTGGATGAGTGCAGCTCCAACAACACTCAAGAAGCTTGACAGCATTCAGGCCAAAGCAGCCTGCTTCAATGGTATTACTTTAAAAAACATTCACGCATCCACCCTCAACACTCAGTAGCAGCAGTGTCTCCCATCTACATGATGCACTTCAGAAATTCACTAAAGCTCCTTAAAACAGCACCTTCCAAACCCACAAGCACTTCCATGTAGAAGGCCAAGGGCAGCAGATAAATGCAATATCACCACCACCTGCATATTTCCCTCCAAGCAAGTCATCATCCTGACTTGGAAATATAATGCTGTTCTGTCAGTGTGACTGGGTCAAAATCCTGGAAGTGCCCCCTTAACGGCATCATGGACTACCTACATCACGCAGACTGCAGCAGTTCAAGAAGGCAGAGCGCCATCACTTTTTCCAGGGGAAACTTGAGATTAGCAATAAAACACTGGCCGGGCCAGTGATGCCCACATTTTATGAGTATATTTAAAAATAAGTCTGATAGCATCTGTGGAGACAGAAACAGGGGCAATATTTTGAGTCCAAAATGACTTTGGTTCTGTACATTTCAGATACAGCCATTGATACTTAGATAAATGTAGCAAACAACCAAAACAAATTTTAACAGTACATGATATGAATGACCATATCATTTGTTCTGAGTTTGTTACTTGCTTGAGCAAGGAATGGCAGTTAATGGAAGAACTTCCCATTCTTCAAATAGTGTCATGGAAATAGATGTCCGATTGGAAAGGATATGTCCAACAATGCAGCACTCCCTCAGCTGACCTTATGCTCTTAAATCTGCCATGTCAGCTTGCAGCTACACCTTTCTGGCACAATAGTGGGCATTATCAACCAAGCTAATCTGCAACATGACCATGATGACATTCAGTAAAAACTCTTTAAAAGTTCCAGAATTAACGAGTCACACCAAATGGCAGATAGCTGCAGATCACAGATTAAAATCGCCGTAAGCTCTATTCTTGGCTGTTATAGTGAGAACACTATCCAAAGAAAATGTGGTTATCTCTGCCTGTTCCCATAAGTTCAAATTTGAAGTCATGCCTCATGGGAAGCACTGTATACAGCCTACGGAGAAAGGGGCCTGAAATTTCCACAATCAACACTTTTAGTGCTAACTTGGCACAAGCATAGAATAGAAAATTCTACTCGTCAGGGCGTGAAAACGTTACAGTAATCACAAACTATTCAAATGTATAAAGGATGACCTCTTCAGACATTTAATCTGCAACAGATAATGATTTAGATTCCTCTGATGGTTTGACATTGAAGATAGAATGGGCAATCGTTCAGAAAGAAACAGCAGCTCAAAACTGATGTTAAGCAAGACAGGGAAAATGTGGCTGTTAAAAAATGTCTTTTGCAGACTCTTGGAAGCAGCATGTGTCAGAGCTGTAGGAATTTTGAAAGTGATCATGAGCAGAAATGTAATCACTCATAACAGAACAAACACTAAATTTGCAAACTAATCAGAATACTGTTTTTGACCAATACTCATTAAATGTAAAAACTTCTTTGCTTCAGCACACTGTGCTAGCAATTTCTCACAGGCCAGAAGTGTGATTGCCTGTAAAACTTCACTGGTGGACAACTATTACCCTCTCATACACAAGGGGTCAATTCTGGTACATAAATACTTTTGTTGGAAATAATCAAGACCAGTGAATGAACACAACCTACTTTAATCAATTGTATGTTGATTGGATCCTCCTGTGCATTATGTAACAGAAAATTAAATTGTAATTGATTTCATACAGACTTAGAAAATGTCCCATGTCCAGAGATGAGAGAGACAGGCCAGGTAGCACCTTCATCCTGGTACAGGTCACTAAACTCAACCAGAACCTATAGCTAGCATGGCCAACAAAGGAGATTCCCCACTGTTACTGCCTGGGGCAAACACAGGGTTTACAAGTTGATCGTCAATCTGTTTGGCCATATTACGAACACACCCATCTGTTGGTCATCAAGTTCTGAAGTGAAACTCAAAGTCAGAGCTTCTGGTTCAGACGTAGGGATGCTAACCACAGTGTCTACATACGCTATGGGTGAATTTGAATTTACAGGGTCTGTTTGTGGGAAAAATATCCTTGGCAGTGGTACTTAGCCATTTCCCAAGAAAGACCAAAGGCACCTTTCACCATTAAAAAAAGAAGTCACAGATTACATAATCGCATGAAGGGCAATACTCCCCAAAGGTGGTGCAAGGCTATGAAGTGATAAACAGCACCACATCCTAAGACGTGACAACGCAACCTAACAGACAATGGCAATTCAGCCTCTTATTTTGTGAGCAAATGAAAAGCTTTAGGTCCAAAAAATTAGGATCTTACTCAGATTCATACAGCATAAAGGAAAAGTCCACCCTCATACCTTGCAACATGAAGGAGCTCCCACTCCCTCATTCCAGTCCATCAACCACAGATCCACAGTTCTACTCCCACCCATGGCAGGTCTTTGTGATGGTTGCGAGCAGAGGCCCCTAAATGACAATTTAAGGGCCTTAATTGCTGGAGAATCAAAGTAGTGCCCATGGCAAAAGGAGCCTATAGTCCAGAAGACCTGAGTTCAGGACACCCTGTCCCAGAGGTGTTTTATAGATTGTCTGAACAATTTGATTAAAAAACAACCCAATGAACATTTTTGTCCAACATATAATTGGTGAGGAAGCAAGTCAGCCCTAGAGAGAAACCGTCCCTCTTATCACCACCTCTAGGGAGGAGGAGAACTTCACTTCTTTTAAGAAAAGGTTTTACCACATCCATCCGTTGTTCACTTCCTTACTGCAGTAAAACATTTCAAGGTGGTTCACTGGGACCCAGTCCATCAAAACTTGGCAGTGACTCAAACCAGGAGGCATTAGGACAGATGACAGAGGTGGATTTAGGAAATATCTTAGAGAACAGGAATTCCAGAGTTTAGGCCTAAATGGTTGGAGGAACACAGATCTCAGAGCTATATAGCAGAAGAAAGTTATACATATGGGAAAAAGAAAATTGAACATACAGATAGCATTCCTCCTATTCCAAGTAAACTGAACTGAGATCTTATGCTATTAGGCAAAGGAGTTGCTATAAACATAATGAAAATTAGCCTGTACAAAGTAGTTGGTGTTTCCCATAACGAAGTGTCTCCTGGAAATAACATCAAATCACGTTCTCCCTGAAGCATTTCAATTTCCAAGAAAAACGTTTTAAAAGTCAACCAGATAAAGGTCTTTAAAAGGCTTGCATGTTAACAGCTAGTTTAGCTGCAAAGCCTTTTATAGCCACAGCTCTGATTTAATTTAGCAGCATAGTCATTCTAGCTAGGAATGAAAAGTACATAGCAAACTGAAAATCAATCTGTCAAAAGGTTCACAATTTCCTTTGTTCAAGAAACTATGCACTCCCAACATGGAGTTTCTAACAGTGAAATGAATTTTTGATTCAATTCATC
Source organism: Stegostoma tigrinum (assembly GCF_030684315.1). Taxonomy (NCBI): domain Eukaryota; kingdom Metazoa; phylum Chordata; class Chondrichthyes; order Orectolobiformes; family Stegostomatidae; genus Stegostoma; species Stegostoma tigrinum. The sequence goes on along the minus strand of NC_081386.1, from coordinate 20,742,368 downwards.
AAGGCGGCAAGTGGGACTTTGTTCCACTTTTGGCTCCGCACAAGTCATTAATTAGTCACATGATGGGGAAAAATCACCAGAACCATAGATGCTTTGAACAGACAATAAAAATTACAATTAGGTTTTATTGACACATGTACTCAAGTAAAGGGATACAAGAGTACAGCAAAAAGCGTACAAAAATTTCCATTTCCGGCACCAGAGTTATAAAAGGATACATTAGTATGTTGTATCAAGTTGGTTAACCAGATGTCTCAAAAGCAGCAGGATAAGTTATGAAACACTGTAGCAAATGGTATAAATACTGACTCATACCATCTCTAATACAGACATGTTTACACAACACGCCAGTTAAGTGAATAAAACAAACTGGATGCAAGTATTAATTTTAAATTATGTTGATGCTCGAAGTTTAACAATGTCATCTTGAAAGATGAAAAGAAAATTTGCCATAAACTATAAAATGAGAACTTATTGTACAGTCCATCAAGCCCCTTTCTGCCATACATGGTACGCGATTTTACCATATTAATAGAATTAATGTCCTAAATCAAATGGAAATGCTCCTCAGTTTCTGAAATGGGAGAGATTCCCACACACATCATTCAGTTCCGGCCAAGACCATTTAGTAGTTAACTCAACCAGGGCCCTAACAGCAAAATTTGTGCTTACGCGAAGAACATTAACTTTTCCAAAGCACGCACTGTGGAGTGTTGTTGAACATAGAGATCTGGGGTGCAGGAACATAGTTCCTTGGAAGTACCATCACTGGTAGACAGGGCGGTGAAGACAACATCTGGCATGCTTGCCTTCATCGATCAGAGTTGGGACATCATGTTATGGATACACAAGACATTGTTGAGGCTACATTTGGAATAGTGCTTACAATTCTGGTTGCCACACGATAGGACGGGTGTTATTATATGGGAAGGATGTAAAAAATTATTTACAAGGCTGTTACCAAGACTGGAAGGTTTGAGTTATAAGAAGAGACTTGCTAGGTGGGGACTTATTTCACTGGAACATCGGAGGCCGAGTGGTGAACTTATACGGGTTTATCAAATCATGAGGGGCACAGTTAAATAGCTAATGTCTTTTTCCTAGCGTAGGGGAATCATAAACAGAAGGCATAGGTTTAAGATGAGGGGGAAAAATTTTAAAACGGCGTGAGGGGCAACTTTCGCATGCACAGGGTGGTGCATATATGAAAACACCTGCTAGAGAAAGTGGTAGATGTGGGTACAATTAAAACATTGAAAAGATATTTGGGCAGGTGCATGGATAGGAAAGCTTGAGAGAAATATGGGCCATATGCAGGCAAATGGGACTAGTTCAACGTAGGAAACCTGGTCAGCAAGAGCAAGTTGGACTGAAGCATGTGTTTCTATACTGTTTGACTCCATTACTCTAATAGATTTTTTTGGCTCTTTCTAATCAAGAAAAACATCAATGCCACAGAGGCAAGCTATGACAGTATTTGCATTTCTACAGGTGAGGTTGCTCAGCAGTTGTGCAAATCTAATGTAATCAAACCTTGTCTGCTGTACAAAAAGCAGGATTGCCCAAGGATAGTCCAGCAGTGAGAGAGAAAACTGAGAGCACTCCAGCATAACTCTTCCAGAAATGATTTGATACAGGGGACTGAAGAAAGGCAGACATTTATCCCATTGTTACACAAATAATATTGTGAGCAACTCAAGAAACTACATACCAGAGAATGTTCATACTGGGTAAAGTTATTAAAAATGCCATGGTGCATTTGAAAATTAATAAAAATCATAGAAGATAGCAAAATAAGTAAATGAATGGCAAGTCTGGGCCTGTTTATTTAAGGATGCAATAAGCAGGCTGGTAGAAAGTGAACTAGATGGACTGTGATCTTTTTAGATCCCAGCAGTTCTTATGTTCAGAGGCTACAAAATAAACTTTGAAAGGCTGTCCTCCCAGAAGGGAATCCCAGACAAAGCGCAGATCAGATAATCGAGCTTGCCAGATCCCACTTTGCTATTTATGGAATTGAGAGCACAACAAACTTGGTTTACAGGTCTCTGAGTGAGCGATGCAGTATAAATTTTATTTTCATGTCCTTGCAAAAGCAAATATCCACAGCCTGTCACCATTTGACTACTAAAATACAAATGCACTCTATTTTTCATGGAAAGGTTTGTTTCTGAAATGAATGCTTTTTCATGTATTTAAAAAAAATCCACATGACCAGTATTACAGATTTTCCACAACAACAGAAAAAAAAACAATCCAAAACAAGGTTGCAGTAAGTTTTTCAGAGATAATGGGAACTGCAGATGCTGGGGATTCCAAGATAACAAAATGTGAGGCTGGATGAACACAGCAGGCCAAGCAGCATCTCAGGAGCACAAAAGCTGACGTTTCGGGCCTAGACCCTTCATCAGAGAGGGGGATGGGGGGAGGGAACTGGAATAAATAGGGAGAGAGGGGGAGGCGGACCGAAGATGGAGAGTAAAGAAGATAGGTGGAGAGGGTGTAGGTGGGGAGGTAGGGAGGGGATAGGTCAGTCCAGGGAAGACGGACAGGTCAAGGAGGTGGGATGAGGTTAGTAGGTAGCTGGGGGTGCGGCTTGGGGTGGGAGGAAGGGATGGGTGAGAGGAAGAACCGGTTAGGGAGGCAGAGACAGGCTGGACTGGTTTTGTCTCTGCCTCCCTAACCGGTTCTTCCTCTCACCCATCCCTTCCTCCCACCCCAAGCCGCACCCCCAGCTACCTACTAACCTCATCCCACCTCCTTGACCTGTCCGTCTTCCCTGGACTGACCTATCCCCTCCCTACCTCCCCACCTACACCCTCTCCACCTATCTTCTTTACTCTCCATCTTCGGTCCGCCTCCCCCTCTCTCCCTATTTATTCCAGTTCCCTGCCCCCATCCCCCTCTCTGATGAAGGGTCTAGGCCCGAAACGTCAGCTTTTGTGCTCCTGAGATGCTGCTTGGCCTGCTGTGTTCATCCAGCCTCACATTTTGTTATCATGCAGTAAGTTTTTCGTTGGCTAAGCTGAAAAATCAACATGTAAAAAATCCTAGATAACACGGTGTGAAGTTGGACGAGCACGGTAGGCCAAACAGCATCAGAGGAGCAGGAAAGTTGACATTTCAGGTCGAGGTCCTTCTTCACAAACTTGCCTGCTCCTGTGATGCTGCTTGGCCTGCTGTGTTCATCCAGCTTCACAACGTGTTATCTTGGATTCTCCAGCATCTGCAGTTCCTAAATCTATGTACAAAATCCTATGCAATTTTGTTTTAAAAACACAAAAGCTTTATAGAGGAGACCAAAGCCTTCAGATTTTGACAGAAGTTCAAAACAAAATTTCCATTTTTTCTATCAAGAAGTTCATATTTGGTTTGCTTTTCTTTTAAAATAACAGTGCGTCCCCAGTAAAATATAGCGGAATTAATAAGGCTTTCCATCCAAGTACAGTTTTAAAAATTTGATCTTCTCCTCAACTCCCTGCCTGAATCCCTCCAAATAGCTTTCCAGATCTACACAGTAAGAAGACAGCTTTAATCAAAACTCAAAATGAATGACTTGGATATTGTGATAATGGCCTCCTCAAATTTCCCTATCCTGTCTGGCAAGACTGATCAAGAACTTTCTCCAATGGCTTGCTAAATGGACCAGCACAGTAAGATGCAACCTTTGCCCATCTGGTCGGTTCCATAAAACTTTCCCCACTAATTAAGTTAAAAATTCTCTCCCGTGCTTACAATATTTCACGGCCTCAGCCCAGAGTACTTTCAATCTCCTCCAGTCCTACCTCACTCAAGGCAAGTTCTATGCTCCAGCAGTCTGGCCTTTGGGTGTTTTACCATCTCTCTTAACCCTGAAACCAACAGCCATGGCTTCAGCCTCCTAAACTTCAACCCCAGAAGGCCATCCTCATTTCCACCTGCATTCAAGGCCATCCTTAAAATCTTAGGTTGTCCCATCTCTAACTTTACACCTATGAATTGCCTTCAGACTTTGCTCTTTGCTTAAAAGACACCATAAAAATACAAGTTATTGATCAAAAAGAAAGGCTTTGCTATAATTCACAATATTCAATATGCAGGAGCAGAGCATCTGTAAGCTTCACATTGTGAAGTGTGCTTTGAGCCATTTGTATTCTAGTGAGAGGCACAGCTGTACCATCTAATGTTAAATCCATATTGCTTAACGAAGTGATTCTGGAATGCCTATGCAGCTCTCAGTTAAGTGGTAACTACATGTTATCATGTGAGTTCCAAAATACATCAAAGCAGCAAAGTAAACAGGAGTGCAAAACTCAAAAAGGCTAGAGCTGGCATTAGAGCCATCTTGTAAACATTGTTTGTGTCCCTTCCTTGCAACATAATGTAGAAAGTAACAGAATATTTAATACTTTAGCTACATGTTCGGTTTGCTCTGACCTAAAATCAAAGCTGCTTTTGATGACAGCAATTTTCACACTCACAATCTAAACCATCACAACAGAAAGCTTAGCTGCAAAATTTACCACTACACGGGGAGGACAAAATATCACGTTGCCGATTCTAAACACTGAATGGGTCCACAAATTAATTCTGTTTTTTACTAACTAAATATGCCACTCAAGGTCAAAACTGGTGCTTCAATAGGTAGAAATGTAAATAGCAGTCCTGTAACCAAGTAAGATGATTGTTCAGGAAAAATAAACATGACTCATTCAGGGACAAGTGCAATATTTCAGCTAAACAGGGTTTGAAACTTATGAAAAGCACTAGTTTCTTGGCTCCACATCAAAGCAACAGATTCCCTTATTAGAGATGCTGCATATGAACATTAGTGACATAATGGTATTATTTTGCAAATATGGAGTGGGACTTCAAAGTCAATACCAAGCACACTGCACAGCAAAGATGAGAGAAGTGGTAATGAAGCCCAGTGTGTGATATGCAAGGTGAAAATTGATGAAAGCTAGAAAATTGAGTAGGTAGGCTATGAAATGAATATATATCAGAACATGGAAATATCAAATGGACCAAGGACAAAAGAGATAAAGGAGACCTGACAAAATTCCCACATGTTATTATTGTGATGTAGTAAGTGGAATGTAATAAAAAGCTCATGTTCAGTGTCTTTAATAATATTTCTTGTAATGTTTCTATTTTTATTGCTTTTCAATCTCCATAGACTACAGCTGATCTGAATCACAGCACAGTGCCACTTCTCAACAGCAATATGCTTTCAATCGCACTCCGTTACAATAGGGAAGAGAGCAGGCTCGATCCAAACTCTGATCTTTCCTTCTGCTCACGAACAGAGTAGACTGAACTACTGGGAAACAATTTCAAATCAGGCTGCAAATGGCAACCTGGACTGACTACCAACAAATTGAGAGTGTATTGTGACCATACTGTCCCTTTAAGAGTTGTGTTTCACCCTGTTTCTCTTGCAGAGGGGCATTATCACAGTGTTGCCAAAGTGTCTCCTTCAGATAGGCTGCTGGTAAACAGCTTTGAGTTCTCCCTCGGTGCTTTAAAGTAAGACAAAAGAATCATGAATGAGCAGGGTCAGGCTCACATAGACCCAAAAGGACTTTAGTTTTGCTTTCAGATATAGCACACAGTGTGGAGCTGGAGGAACACAGCAAGTATTCCTGACCCGAAAGGTCAACTTTCCTGCTCCTCTGATGCCGCCTGGCCTGCTGTGTTCCTCCCGCATCTGTGATAATCTTCTTCGTTGTCAACTACAGCACCCGTTTTGGTGTCATGTGCAAACTTACTAACCATGACTCCGATATTCACATCCAAATTGTTTATATAAATGAGAAAAAAAGCGATAACCCCAGCCCTACTGCAGCACCAGTCCTTATGGTACACTGCAGTTCACACGCCTCCAGTGTGAAAAGCAACTCTCTACTACCACCTTCTATCTCCTACCTTCAGACCAATATTGTGTACAATAGGCTAGCTCCTCCAGATTCTATGTGATTTTACCTTATTAACTGATCTACCACATGGAACCTTGTCAAATGCTTTGAAGTCAATATAGACAATGTCTACTGCTCTGCCGCCATCAATCTTGTCACCTCTTCAAAACACGCAAATTAGTGAGACACAATTTCCAATGCACAAAGCCATGCTAAATATCCCTAACCAGTCCATGCCTTTCCAAATGTCCCTCAGAATCCCCTCCAACAACCTCCCCACCCCTTACGTAATGGTCTGTCAGAAACATCATTTTCCATTTTTCTCTTCACAAATACCGCTTAATCGCCCGAGTACAAAATATAATATCTTGCTCTGATTTCAGATTGCCTGCAACCAATGTATTTTGATTTTGCAAAGGAGAATTCAAACAAGAGACGGGGGCGAGGGTGGAAATAGAATAATAGAATCCCTACAGTGCAGACAGATGTCATTCGGTCCATCAAGTCTGCACCAAACCATTGAAGAGCGTCCCAACCAAACGCACCACCCCACCCTATCCCCATATGCCACATTTCCCATGGCTAATCTACTCAAACTGCACATCTTTGGACTGAGGAAGGAAACTGAAGTATCCAGCAAAAATTCACACACAAATGGTTTCAACCTTAGTGAGAAAGAAGTCCTCATGCTTTCCACATGCATGTGGACTACAATGGAGGAAACTGAGGATGGTTACCTTTGCTCTCTAGGAAGGCTTGGGATAATGAAGGTGTTTTAAACTGGACCACAAGAGTATAACATTTTATTTGCATTTGCTACATGAGCTAAACAGTTAACTTGCTGACTTTTTTTTAAACTTGCTGACTTTGGAAGGTTTTGAGCAGCTTAGGTTGCAAACCATCATTTATCACATACACCCACTTACCATCTTCACTCAAATTGAATTGTTATGACCTTGGCCCGGCATAACAAAAGGGAAAATTAAATGAGGAGCACTCTGGCTTCCTCCCAGGCAAATGGGGAGCCTCAACTTGAACCTGAATTATAGAGTTTCCAACGAATCTTTCTGCACTAGGAATAATTAAAACTGTGCAAAATCTACAAAGTAAAGTCTTGTCTTCAGAGCAATAAATGCAAGATGATGCAGAATTAACTTATAGTTAAAAGAAAATTCTTGCAGTTTTTTTGTCATCTTTTGTAAAATGGCAGAAAGTACAATATAAATTACTGTCCCAAGACTAACTGGCATATCAAGTTATTATACTTTCCTTTGAACTGGGAACCATCAAACTAATGGATGAAACTTTCTGTGCTGGTAAGCTTCAAGATCCTACATAACATGAACCAGTTTTACCGAGATTGAGAGCTAATAATAGCCGAGGACAGTTATTGAGCCTATTTCAGATGTTCCATGTAAATAAGCACTGATCATAGCAAATTGGAAGAGATATTGTGCATAAAATTAAGGGTAATTGAACACAAGGCGTTCCCATTTGCCCTACATGGATAGTTGGCATGAGGAAGTTGCAAAAATTGCACAATGCCGTGGTCGACAACCGTGTCTCAGAAAGAAAAGCAGAGTCACATCATAGGGCACAGCAAAAGGAGATTTACTGACATCTGTCTGACTTGGATCCCAACAGTAATATGCTCACCTTCACAGCCCAAAACCTCTCTAAAGGTTAACTATACATTACTCAACATGTTACTTAAATACAATTAATAATTATCCAATAGATATTCAAGAAATGCTATCCCATATCCTCAAATTATGATGTCTCTTTCTAGACTGCCCCACAAGGAAATATCCTTTCTACACCTACTTTAGCACCTGTAGTGTTTCCACCACTCCCTCCTCCACTAACAAAAAAAGGGGGAAGAGAAACGTGCTATCGATAACTTGCTGGTAGCATAGTGAGAAATAAGGCGGTGACTCAAGAGGCTTTGACGAGCAGTGGCTCAGCAAAAAGTACAGGTAAGCTCATGTAAAATCCTTTAACTTCCCTCTTTAGTCCTAGAACAATTGAGATGGTAGTTAGGGCAGTGACATGCTCCTCCTACAGGATGTGGGAGCTCGGAGATTTGCACCGTCCCTGATGACTAAACCTGAGGGAAGTGCACCCAGCTGCAGCTCCTGAGTGACCGTGTAAGGGAGCTGGAGCTAGAGCTAGAGCTGGGTACATTCAGAATCATCCGAGATGCTGAGTGCATCATAGATAAGAGTTTTAGTGAGGTGGTCACACCTAAGGTGCAGGCGGAGAGTAGCTGCGTGACCAGCAGGAAAGGCAAAGGGAATGTAGCCATTCCTCTGGAAAACAAGTATACCACTTTAGATGCTGTTGAAAGGGGAATGACAGGTCAGGGGAAAAGCACCAGTAGCCAGGTTGGTGGCACTACGACTGACTCAGGGGTAGAGTGGGAAAGGGTAAAGGTAAACAGGACCTTAGGTGATTGAAGACTCGATAGTTAGGAGATTCTGTGGCTGCAAACGGGAATCCAGGATGGCGCGGAGCTTCCCGCATGCCAAGGTCCAGATTAGACCAAACTAGATTGGCAGGAAGGTTGGATCCTCAACAACAGGGAGGCAAGTACAAGGCTGAAAAGAGACACAGTAATCAGAAATAGCAGGTTGAGGAGACAGGTCAGGTTGGAACAGGACAGGGAGCAAGGAATGCCTGATGGATTAAAATGCATCTATTTCAATGCAAGAGGGCTGACAGGTAAGTCCGACGAACTCAGGGCGTGGATAGGTATGGAGGGCTGGGATATTATAGACTTTACAAAAACACAGCTAAGGGAGGGATAGGACTGGCAGCTTAATGTGCCAGGGTACAGGTGCTTTCGGTGGGGCAGAGCTAAAGGAAAGAGGGGAGGAGGAGTTGCATTTTTGATTCTGGGGATTATCACAGCTGTAGTCAGATAAAATAACTGAGGCTTTGTGGGTGGAGCTAAGAAATAAGAAGGGATGGTGACATTATTGGGGTTGTACCCTAAGCCTCCAAATAGTCAGTGGGAATTAGAGGAACAAATATGCAGTGAGGGTGGGGACATTTGCAGGAGCAACAGGGTTGTCATAGTAGGGGTTTTAATTTTCCTAATACAGACTGGGACTATCATATTGTTAAGGTCTTGGACGAGGTAGAATTTGTTAAATGTGTTCAGGAAAGCTTCCTCAAGCAGTATCTAGAGGATCCTACTCAGGAAGGGGTAAGACCCGACCCACTCTTGAGAAATAGGCAAGGCCAGGTGACTGAGGTGGACAGTGAGGGAGCACTTTGGGACAAGTGATTATAGTTCTGTTTATTTTAAAATAGTTATAGAGAAGGTCAAAAACTGGTCCGCAGGTTCAAGTTCTAAGTTGGGGCAGGGTGAATTTTGATGGAATTAGACAGGAGTTTGCAGGGGTTGATTGGAATAGTTTGTTTTCAGGCAAAGGGTCTGCTGGCAAGTGAGAGGCCTTTAGAAGTGTGATAGCTAGCGGTGAAAGGTCTATATATTCCTGTGAGAAAAAGAGAAAGGTTGGCAGGAGAAGGGAACCCTGGATGACAAGAGGAATTGAGGCTTTGACCAGAAAATAGGAGGAGGCATGGTTCAGGTACAAGCAGCTGGGATCAAGGGAATCACTGGAGGTATACAGGGGTTTACTGAAAAAAGAAATCAGAAGGGTGAAAAGGGGGCATGTGATAGCTTTGGCTGTGAAGATTAGAGTTAATCCAAAGAGATTCTGTAATTATACTAAAGGAAAAAAAAACAAGAGAGAATAAGACCCCTCGAGGAACAAAGTGGACAAGTATGTATGGAACCATAGGACAAGGACGATATCCTCTGAGTATTTCTCCTCTGTTTGCCATGAAGACAGACATGAAGACTTGGAACTTTAGTTACTAGTTAGCGGCGATATCTTGGGAACAGTCCATTCTGCAGTAGAAGTGGTTTTGGACGTATTAGAATGTATGAAGGTGGATAAATCTCCTGGTCCTGCAAGAGTCTAGAGGAGAAGTTGTGGGGACCCCCTGGCTGAAACATTTGCATCATCATTAGTCATGAGTGAGATCCTGGAAGATTGAAGGGTAGCAAAAGTTGTGCCCTTATTCAAAGAGGGATGCAAAGAAAAACCTGGGAATTGTAGGCCAGTAAGCCTAACATCTGTGGTAGGTAAGTTACTTCAGAAGATTCTGAGGGATAAGAAATACATGTATTTGCAAAGAAAAGGTTTGATTAGGAGCGGTCAGCATAGCTTTGTGCTTGGGAAATTATGCCTAACAAATTTGTTGAAGTGACCAAGAAGGCTGATGAGGGCAGGATGGTAATTGTAATCTACATGGATTTCACTAAGGCCTTTGATAAGATTCCACATGGTAGGCTGCCCTGGAAGGTTAGATCACATGGAATCCAGGGAGAGCTGGCAAATTGGATACACAATTGGCCTGATGGTCAGAGGCAGAGAGTAAAAGTGGAAGGATACTTGTTGGACTGCAGGACTGCGACTAGTAATGTGCCTCAGGGGTCAGTGCTGGGCCCATGCTGTTTGTTATCTAAATCAATGCTTTGGATGAGAATGTACAAGGCATGATTAATAAGTTTATGGATGACACAAAAACAGATGGTATTGTGGACAGTGAGGAAGGTTATCAGAAATTGCAGCAGGATCTTCATCAGCTGGAGAAGTGGGCTGTGAAATGGCAAATGCAATTTAATATTGATAAGTGGTGTTGTATTTTGAAAAGTCAAGTCAAAGTAGGAGTTTCATAGTGAATGGTAGGGCCTTAAGGAGTGTAGTAGAACAGAGGGACAAAGGACAAACACAAAGAACAAAAGAAAATTACAGCACAGGAACAGGCCCTTCGGCCCTCCAAGCCTGCATCAATCGAGATCCTCTGTCTAACCTGTCATTTATTTTCTAAGGGTCTGTGTCCTTTTGCTCCCCGTCCATCCATGTACCTGTCCAGATATACCTTAAAAGGCGCTAACGTGTCAGCGTCTACCACCTCCACTGGCAACGCGTTCCAGGCACCCACCACCCTCTGCGTAAAGGAGGGGCCTTGAAGTTCAGGTGCACAGTTCTCTGAAAATGGAGTCACAGGTAGACAGGGCAGTGAAGAAGGCTGTTAGCACACTGGCCTTCATCAGTCAGGGCACAGAGTATAGAAATTGGAAGTTATGTTGCAGTTGTACAGGATGTTGATGAGGTTGCACTTGGAGTATTGTGTTCAGTTTTGGGCACCTTGCTCTAGAAAGGACATTGTTAAACTCGAAAGAATGAAGAATAAATTTACAAGGATGTTGCCAAGACTCAAAGAACTGAGTTATAGGGAGAGGTTGGCAATCTAGGACTTGTTTTCTTTAGCGCATAGGAGACTGAGGGGGGAACTTATAGAAGCTTATAAGATCGTGAGAGACATGGATAGGGTGAATGTACTCAGTCTTTCTACCAGAGTTGGGGAATCGAGTACTAGAGGGCATCAGCTTAAGGTAAGAGGGGAAAGAATAAATGGGAGGGGGCAACCTTTTTTTTTACATGGAGGGTGGTATGCATATGGAATGAGCTGCCAGCAGATGTGGTTGAGGCGGTTACATTAACAACATTTAAAACGCACTTGGACGAATAGATGGACAGTAAAGGTTTAGAAGCACGTGGGCCTAGTGCAGGGAAGCATTACTGTGGATGGACATTTTGGTCAACATGGCCAGTTTGGGCTGAAGGGCCTGTCTCCATGCTGTAGGACTCTATGCTTCTCTATATACCTCAATTAGATCTCCTCTCACTATTCTAAACTCCAGAGAGTATAGGCCTAAACAATTCAATCTCTTCTCACACAAAATCCCTCAGCTCTAGTATCAACCTAGTGAATGTCCTCTGAACTGCCTCCAATATAAATACATCCCTCCTTCAGTAAGGGAAACTGGACATTTGTCAAATATGGGTGCGAGATTGCTCGCTGAGCTGGAAGGTTCGTTTTCAGACGTTTCGTCACCATTCTAGGTAACATCATCAGTGAGCCTCCGACGAAGAGCTGGTGTTATGTCCCGCTTTCTATTTACTGGTTAGGTTTCCTTGGGTTGGTGATGTCATTTCCTTTTCTTTTTCTCATCTCCATCAACAAACACATTGATTTGGAGCCAATCTACCATCCCCTGAGAAAAAGAACAGGAAATGACATCACCAACCCAAGGAAACCTAACCAGTAAATAGAAAGCGGGACATAACACCAGCTCTTCGTCGGAGGCTCACTGATGATGTTACCTAGAATGGTGACGAAACGTCTGAAAACGAACCTTCCAGCTCAGCGAGCAATCTCACATCCAGAACCTCAACCTGAGCTACAAATCTTCTCAAAACTCGCTATTTGTCAAATATATTATTGTTTATTTCTAATATCTATAAATTAAATTGATTGTGGTCGGAATTGCTCTGTCAGATAGATGGTTAGTGTGTGCTTCAGAATAACACCAAAATTGGGGTGTGTTTCTTGTTCCATCTGAGGTAGACTTGGGATCAGCCTCTACATTCTGCATGAATGCAGAAGACCACGTAAACCACCAATAAAAGCTGCCAAGAAAACAGCACGGGATGAAGCATCAGCCGACAATATACCAAAGACTAGCTACAGGCAGAGCTCACATATCATCCCACATCAACAGGTTTATGTGATGCACCATAGTCATAAAAATGACAATAAAAATGTTATCTGCAAGTCTATTTGCTCATATAAACTGTACTGTTATTTAAGAACATAATTACCCATTGTCAACTTCCTGTATTGTCTTAGCAGCTGCTTGCGTTGACAGTTTAATCTGCAAATCCAGTCTCTGCAAGAAGTCTTTGGCAGACAGTTCCTCAGGGTGAATGGGTCTATTTTCAATATCGTCTGGACTTGGAGATGTAGAGCTTTCTTCACACAAAGTGTATGATTCCTTGGATTCATTCTCAGGAGATTCCAATGAGTTCAGTCCATTAAATAGTAACCCTTTGTCAGATATGACTGGAATAATAAGGGTTTTTCTTAGGAATATGCAATCACTTGTGAAGAGTTTATTTGCCCTTTTTATTTGCTCCATCTAGAACAGAATTATGACAAATGTTATTAACATTTTAACAGCAGGCCGGTTTTACATTGTATCAGATCTAATCAAAATATATGTTAAACTAAATCACACAGTGAATTGAATCTAGTACGCACTTCATGAGCATAAATTAGTACAAAAATGAAGTGATAGTGTGCAAGACACTTGCCGTTCTTCTTTGGAACATAGGCTCCAGTCCAGGCTGACAAGCTGAAACATTCTTGACCAATTGGCTATAATACTTCTGGCTAAGCTGAGCTTCAGCAGCACAATTCAAGCAGGGGATGCCTACGATGCAATAATAATTGGTATGGAGGATGGGAAAAATGCCATAGCACCACAACAGAGGAGGAATTTCTGAGGGCAATTCTAGGTCACACTGCTGGTATGGAGATATTTTATAGGGAGAGAGCTGAAAGAATATTGTTCAGTATCTGATGCACTACAGCTGATCTTCCAGGAAAAACAGCAAACCTCAAACTAAAATCTTCAAACCTTGAGTACCAACATCCTTTGCCTTGTTGGTCTCTTGATGATCAACCCTCACAACACAGTAATATTGGGTCTTAAAGCAAATGTACTCAAGTTCTTCTGTGTAACAAATATGGCATGTTTATGATGTTCCACATCACAGACAGGAAGTGCAGACATCAAAGCACAACCTCAAAGTTATGGGCTTTTATCGGTCTGAAATTCTGAGTTGATGGAATTATAATAGGGCATCACAGCCATATTAAAAAGCATATTGCTTTACATAAATATTCCTGGGTAGTTTCAATCATTTGAGAGTACCGAGTACCCCAACAGATTTGTTTCTGCGGTGGTAATCCCTTTCCAGCTTAAACTCCTGCAAATCTCCTTGCAGCAAGACCAAAGACAATCATTTACAGTCAAAACCCACAGTCAATGGGTGATTGCTCATCGGCAGAAGTTGCTGGCAAAACTCAGCAGGTCTGGCAGCATCTGTGAAGAAAAAAAAAATCAGAGTTAACGTTTCAGATCCACTGACTCTTCCTCAGAAGTGCTGTCAGACCTGCTGAGCTCTTCCAGCAACTTCTGTTCCTGATTTACACTCTGAAATAAATTTGATACCATAAGTAACTAGCCATAAACTTTTGCAGCATTCATGCTACTATGCTGAAGATATCACAATAACGTAAATGGATGTTGATCACTTGTCAAGAGCCCGCATGAGCTAGTAGCAGCAGCTATCAGTACTATTCTCCACCATGCATTCAAAGTTCAGTTGCCATGCAGTTAGTTTTTAAAATTTTAATTATAGAAGAAGTGCAATGAAAACCATGGTAAGCCTTTGGGGTATTACCATTGCTTTAAGAAGTGTACTTTGTCAGAGGCTGAGACAGAGGTTCTGATCAGTCTATTCAGTTCCAAGAAAGAAAATAGTTTGTGAGGCCTTAGTTTTTTTTAAGAAAAGTTGGAACAATTGAAGCAACCTGAATGGACAGAGTCAAACTCCCAAAAAGAAAACAGGATTTTTACTGTTTTTTTCCCCTTGAAGCTGGGCTTGAAAGCTGCAGTACATCTCTTTCTCTCACACACACACAGACACACACACAGACACACACACAGACACACACACAGACACACACACAGACACACACACAGTTTTCTCTTGAGGTTTTTTTGCATGTGAGGCAATCTATATTACTAAAATTTGTTTTAAGTAAGGGTGTACTTATGGGATGTTACTAAATTGGAACAGTCACTGTTCAGTAACTAAATAATCTATTATTCTGTCCAGTTTTCCAATAAGTCTAAGTTATTCCAATTTCTTCTTTGTTTTGTTGCAATGATGGGTGAGTCCAGGACCAGAGGACACAGTTTAAAAATAAGGGGTAGGCCACTTAGAACAGAGTTGAGGAAAAACTTCACCCAGAGAGTGGTGGATATATGGAATGCTCTGCCCCAGAAGGCAGTGGAAGCCAACTCTCTGGGTGCTTTCAAGAAAGAGATGGATGGAGCTCTTAACGATATTGGAATCAAGGGTTATGGTGATAAGGCAGGAACAGGATGCTGATTATAGATGATCAGCCATGATCATAATGAATGGTGGTGCTGGCTCGAAGGGCCAAATGGCCTACTCCAGCACCTATTGTCTATTGTCTCTTGTCTATAATTTATCTACAGCATATGAATAAAGTATGTTTTGCTTCAAGACTAGTAGTTCGACCAATTGAATTGCATCCAAAAAGCAACACCTGGCACTTGCCTTTAGAATAAGACAAAGTTAGTGTCTAGCCTATATTCTTAATATATTTTGAGGGGGTTTGGTCTGATCCATAACAACTTTTACAATTACCTTAAAAGTAGATTATTATTCAATTTACCTCTAGTTTATGTTAATAATTGCTAATCCTTGGATATAAAGGTCATTACACATTAACCAAACAAAGTGCTGGAAGTTTTACACCAAAACATGGATAGAGTGGAGGGGCCAGGTTCAGGGTCTGGGCACAATGCTCTTTGGAGGGTTAGAGCGGATTCAATGGGCCAAACGGGCACTTTCCACACCGTCAGATAATATGAAAAGCAAGTTTAAAAAATGACTAAACAAGACTGCAACACAAATCTGATAAATACATATCAATGATACACCAATTAACTGACAGGACAAGTATGAGGGGTTGAATGGCCTACTCCTGTTCTACATTATACAAGATCAGCAAATATTGGAAAAATTGGAGACACCTGGGAGGCAAATTGCATCTCGATGCAGGCAGCAGTTCTGAAACACTGCACTCAGCCATCATCTCAGCAAACGATCATCAAATCCAAAAATGTGATATTATCTGGTGTCCTTTTTCAGAACATATTCCAAGAGCACTTGATCTGATTTCAATTAACACAATTAAAAGATATTGGATTGACATTTTTCGTAAGGGATTTTGAAGATTTATATATAACTCCTCAATTTTTCCTTTTCCATGGAGAGATTCTTTACATCAGAGAAGGATCAGATGTCAGCTGAGGGGGAAGAAGACACATCGATGATGGAACAAATATACATACTCTTGAAGAAGCTAGCTTGATAGATACCCAAAGTTTTCGCCCTTGTTCTAATCTAATCCACCATAAAGGACAATCCCTGTTTCCCAGAGAGGCTGTGACTTTGACAGCTTTTCAGAATGCCATACAGTTAATTCAGATTATCAAAATTTTCTTAAGGTTGAATTCTTCTCCCAAAAATCCATAATGTACTCAACAATAAAAATCCTGCTAATACTTTGTAACTGAGAAACAACTCATTTAAAAAATATATAAACAAGTAGAGGTTTATAAAACCAAGAGGGGCATGGATAGGGCTTTTTCCTAGGGCGGGGAAATCCAAAACTGGAGGGAAGAGGTTTCAGATGTGAGGGGAAAGATTTAAAAAGGACCTGAAGGCTAACTGTTTCATGCAGAGGGTGGTACGTGTATGGAACAAGTTGCCAAGGAAGTGGTGGAGACTGGCACCATTGCAACATTGAAAAGGCATCTGGACAGATATATGAAAAGGAAGGGTTTTAGAGGGATATGGACCAAATGCTGGCAAATGGGATTAGGTCAAATTGGAATACTGTTGTCAAATAAACATTTTTAAAACTGCTACTTGGCCAAGTAGCCCAATCATGTAGTATATTTTACATAGTCAATCTAGCCTCCATTATTCACATTATGTTCATTAATTACAGCTTGTAGCTTCTGAAAATTGAAGTTGTGTGTGGAATAAACAATATATAAGAATATTGAAAATAAAATCTACGTAGTTGTATTGATCCTTCAGGGGAAGTGAAATAAAAGCAAGACTTGTGTTTATTTATCACTGGCTAAAGAAATTCTTCTCAACACTTTCGTTTAAACCTGGCAACGATGGTGGGAAAATTGTTGGAAGGAATCCTGAGGAATGGGCTAACATGTATTTGGAAAGGCAAGGACTATTTAGGGATAGGTCAACATAACTTTGGTGTGTGGGAAATCATGCCTCATTACCTTGATTGAGTTTTCTGAAGAAGTACCAAAGTGGATTGATGATAGCAGAGCAACGGACATGATCTATATTCAGTAAGGCATTTGACAAGATTCCTCAAGGTAGACTGGTCAGCAAGGTTAGATGTCATGGAATACAGGGAGAAACAGCCATATGGATACAGATCGGGCTCGAAGGTGGAAGACAGAGGGTGGTGGTGGAGGGCTGTTTTTCCGACTGGGGGCCCGTGACCAGCGACGTGCCCCAGTGATTGGTGCTGGGCCCACTGCTTTTTGTCATTTATATAAATGATTTGGATGTGAACATAGGAGTGAACATGAGGGGCATGGATGGGGTAAACAGACAAAATCATTTCCCCAGGGTGGGAGAGTCCGAAACTAGAGGGCTAGGTTTAAGGTGAAGGGGGAGAGGTTTAAAACGGACCTAAGGGCTAACATTTTCATGCAGAGAGTGGTTCATGCATGGAATGAGCTGCCAGAGGAAGTGGTGGCGGCAGGTACAATCACAACATTTAAAAGGCATCTGGATGGGTATATGAAACGGGAAGGGTTTACAGGAATATGGGCCAAACACTGGCAAATGGGGCTAGATTTAGTTAGAAAATCCGGTCAGCGTGTTCAAGTTGGACTGAAGGGTCTATTTCCATGCTGTACATCTCTCTGACTCTACCTTTTTATTATTTTGAGCTAAACTTACCGAGATAATCATAATACTTCAAATATCTTAAATGATGTCCGCTCTTAACTTTCTCCTTTTCAGACAACATTCTAGACAGATAATCTGATAAATCACGTTTGTCGGAGTTTGATTTACAAATTGGCCGTCATATTTCCTAAATTGCAACAGTGACTACATTTCAAAACTAATGAAACACACTAAAACACTTTCAAATGTCCTCAAGTCATGACAAAACATGACTTCTTAATCTTCTGGAGAGCACGCACTTCTCTAATATTTCTATCAATATTTTACTTTGTAAAACAGTTTACACATTTTTGACATTTGGTTTCCATCAGGAAACCAAGTAAGCTGTCCCAATGGCTCAGTCAGCAATTAGCAATAAGAAGCCACCCAGAGCTATTGGGCCAAGATTAAATTTCCCAGCCTACGCTAAATCCACTGATGTGTCACACATATAGTGTCACACAACAGCCTCAACTTAACAACTGCCTAGTAATTCCAGTAGGAAAAACTGCATTTGAGTGCGGGTTGTGTCAGATGTTTTGAGAAAATGCATAGGGGAAAACGAATAGGAGGACATAACAGAACCACAAAATGATTACAGCACAGGCGACCATTCACTACATTCTGTCAGATCTCAGTGACAGCAACTCAAATAATCTAAATACTTGGTTTTCTCATCACAGCTCTGAATAATTACCTGTAGAGAAAAGAATTGCAATGACCACAACTTGAAAACCACAATTAAATCCTCCTTCACCACTCTTTCAGGCAATGCATTCCTGACCCTAACAATTGGCTGTGTAAAAAAAAAAATCCTTGTACCATCATTAGTTCTTTCGACATTCATCAGCATCCTCTCGTTCTTAACTGTTCTGCCAATGGGAATATGTTGGCAGTGTCAGATGAAATAAGTAGAATGAATGAGCAGCATAAAGGCCTGTGCTGCAAAAATCAGTGTAATCTGTTTTGAGATGTCTTTTCTTTTTCACAAAGAGCTGCCTTAAAAGTTGGTAGTCTTCTTAGCCCACTTTAGAAGGAGGAGTCTTATCAGTCAGAATTCTATGCCTGGACATTTCCACAATTAAAGGATGTTCGCATTCTTTCCACCCACAGTTTCAATTTTGAAATACCAACCGATTTCCTCTTTCATCAAAAAAGCCTTCTGAACATCAAGCCTTCATCAGTTACAGAGTGCTTAAAAAGACATCATTTCACTCCAATGAAGCTCTATGAAGTAAAATCAATTGACATGATATACTATAATGCTGCCTTCAATTAGTTTTAAGCTCTATGGTCCATGATCTGAAATTCAAATCTCACATAAATTCATCAGTCATTGGAAATCAAGACGTCACGATCATTAAAAAGTTATTCAGTCCATTAAAGCATATCCTTAACCCTCCAAAATACACACTCTACTGTACTTGAAATGACAGTGTACTTGTTCTTTCGTGTTTTCCACACCGCAACAGTGACTACTCTTCAAAATTAACTTCACACTCTTTGTGATGACCTAAGATCATAAAAGATACTATGTGAATGCAAATTGTACAGTCTGCACTTCTCTAGTTTTTTTATTCATATTTTGCATCACACAACACCGTTAACATTTAATTTCCTTCAAGAAACTA
The DNA here is from genome assembly GCF_030684315.1 of Stegostoma tigrinum. Taxonomy (NCBI): domain Eukaryota; kingdom Metazoa; phylum Chordata; class Chondrichthyes; order Orectolobiformes; family Stegostomatidae; genus Stegostoma; species Stegostoma tigrinum. Next base: position 20,723,102 of record NC_081386.1, on the reverse strand, counting down.
ACAGTAAGCTGTCTCAGTGCCTCAGTTGACAAGTGAGATCAAGAGGCCATCCAGATTACAATCTCCACTTGGTGCAGTGCTCTCAACAGTTGTGTTGCACAACAGCTTTAGCATCTGCTCCAGGACAAGTATCAAGTGATTTCTGATGGGAAACTGTGCATGCAAGCAGAAGATCAGTCCATCTCTGCAATTATGCTCCCAGAATCTGCTGGTGATGCACAGAAATGAATCCCAATGAGAACTGATCATCTGGGCAATCTTTGGACAATGGTTTCTGTCAAAGGCACCATCCCGAAAGCACAAGTCAGTGCCTTCATGACTGAAAGGGAAGAAGTTCACATGGGTGAAAGAGCTTTTAATAGCTTTTTTTGGAAAGAAGAAATACTAATTTATCAGAAATGCAATGATGTAGGGAATCACAAACAGAGTTAACATATTGGCACACTAGAATGTTTCTTGCTCCTTAGGGGCCAAAAACTTTGTCATTTTGCAAAGATGTGTTATGGCCAAACATTTCAAGAAAATATACATTAATGGCTTCATAGGTGGTCATGGTCTAATCACTATGAAACAATATACAGTAGAAAGATACTATTTTCTGTCCTTGTTCTTTATACATCAGCCCAAACAGTAATAGAACATTACAACTGGTCCAAACCCTCAGTCTGCATGGGGAAAGGTTGTAAAAAAGATCACCAGAATCGTACATCCTAATCATCCTGTTAAACCCAGATAATGGCTCAGCAAGAAATCATTCGGCCAAACTGCTTGATGCTGATGCTTATGTTCGCTGAGTCTCCTTTCACTCCTCTTCATCTAAGACTATTAGCTTATTTTGCCCTTGTGTGCAAACTTAGTTTCCCACTGAATACATACCTGTACTTTTTCAAGGCTGATTGGATCAAAGATTTTAAGAGGGAATTGGATTATCTGAAAAGGAGCAATGTGCCAGGCCACACGGAGAAGATGGAGAAGTGGCATGAGGTGAACTGAAACTTTGTGAATGGCTTCCTTCTGTATTGTACTTAATGTGTAATGAAGCTATTGATTTGAAACATTCAGCATAGTAACATCATATTACCACTCTTTAAACAAAAGTTTCTATCCATTCTATCCCTAATTCATTCATGGGATGTCAACTACAGTGGCAAGGTCAAAATTTGCTGCTTTCTCTAACCAGCCTTGCTCCGTTGTTCAAATAAAAAAGAACATGAGGAACCCAACAGATCTTGCAGATCTCACTCTGGGAAGATAGAAAAAGAGAGGAAACATTTTGAGTCCAAACACTCTTCTTTGGAACTGATTGGTGATTTTATGTTGACAAAGCTCAAGTACTGAGTGGAACAGATTGTGAGCATGTCCAAGGCCAAAGGGAATACCAATGGTGGTAAAGGAAAATTTAAGATGTCAAACAGGTGTGAATGGTAAGTTTAACCAAAAGAAATAGCTCAGCTCTGACAAAAGCAACACCAATAAAATCTGGATGGGGAGATTAAAATGGAGAACTGTTGCTGCTCTGAAATTGCTAAACTTAATGTTGAGTCCTGAAGGCTGTGAAGTGCCTCAGGAAGAAATGAGGTGCTATTTCTCCAGATTGTGTTGAGGGGAAAATAAAGTACTGTCTCCCCCGTGGTGCTCCCCTTTCTCTAAAGACACCAAGAGCATGGATAGGACACCGTGTTGTGTCTGCTTTTTTTAAAACTATATGTGGAAGCCCTGTCACACAAACCCAAAGACATCATCACCACCAATTCACTGTGACAATGGACCACAGTATTTCCTAACCAGGGGTGATTATATTCAGTTGCAGAAGATAAAAGCATAAAGTCTTTTTCTATGTCCACCTGACTAAAATCTCTGCAAAACATTTGGATCTCTATCAGATCACCCCCTAGTCTTCTGTATTCAGAACAAACAGCTCCCTCTATCTAGCCTTTCTGAGGGGGAGTCAGAAAGCTGGGAGTACAAAATTAACTGAAAACAAGGCTGGGTTTCACTTGTATGCCTAAACAGTTCATATCAAACAGACCAAAATGTTATAATTACAATAGTAACCCAATTAAAGCAAATAGGTTTCTGCTGACATATCAATCAGCATTCACTTTCCAGACTCTCTCACGTAGAATAAGAGGAACTGTAAATTTGTTGTGGAAATAGCAATGGAATTTGAAAATAGTTTCATACATTGTGCATGACAAGGGTATGGGTAAATCAAAAGAAGTTTATTTTCATATTTGCTATATTCCAATGATACAAATTGGAAGTTCTGCTTAGAGGCAATCATTTTCAAGAGCACTGTATGAGAGCCTTCTAATTATTGGATTGAAACAGAAAAGGTGCTATACTATTAAAGTGCTAAATTCAGAAACAATTTTCAAGCACAATTACATTGATCTCCAGTATTCAGCAAATGTGCAATAATAGAAATGGAACAGTGCCAGCTGTCAAACCGTTTATGCTTGACAGCTTTTCTCATGCATTTGGGTTTCACAATATTGAAATTTAAAACTGGTGACCTCAACTGGACAGTCACAATTATGGACAAATTCGAAATTTTAAATTGGAACCCCATGCCACAGAAATTGATGCTACAAAGGACATGTCCAGGATTGAATCAGATTCTGAACTTGGGAGGAATTGATACAAATTCCTGGAAGATCTATAGAACAGCAGGCTTCATGCTAGAGCCTATGTTGTTCCAAATCTTTAAGCTGTACTGAGAATGGCTGCACCAATATCATTTTGTGTGGGAGCAGTCATTAGCAATGCTGCCATGACGTATGTCTTCCCTAATTGGGATTGTTCTTGCATCAAACACCATTGTGCGATGGGTTGATCCAAGCAAGGAGGTAATTAAAACTATTAAACATGTGGCAGGCAGCTGTCAGTGCCACTTTACTCTTCGGTTTTTGAGTACTGCCCATTATAAGAGGATCAATTTTGCCCACAGGAACTGGCATCTCTGACTGTTCAAACCCATCGTTCCTGTGATTCAACTAGCTTCCCTCAGTCTCATTTAATTCATCACTTTAATCTTAAATAGGTTCTATATTGTTTCAAACATTTACCAAGCAAAATCAAACAATTCCTTTTAGTGAAATCATTATTACAGCAGGATGAAATATTTATTGCCCACAATGGTTCTACAGATCAGTACTGTATCAATGCCAATTCCTTTGCTATCGTGAATTACCTTGAATGAAATAATCATATGCATATTCTTTCTTTCTTTTACCTCTGGTTACCAATCTTACATTCCACAAGAGAAAGTGGGTCCTGGGCTCCAGTGTTTCATTGGGGTCATGGCACAGATTTTAAATTTCTTGGAATTGCAACCCACCACAGCTGAGATATTTATCCCTATCTTTGTTACCACAGGACTTGATTGTTTTAAAATGTTTTTGAGTACTATTCAACGTGAATCCCAACCCAACCCCTACTCAATAGACTCCAACTTGGCCTATACTAATCCAACCAGGGATTATTCCTGACCTCAGACTTGTTCTCATTTACAAATCACTCCAAGAATTCTTCCCTCTGCATTTCTGCAAACTTATTCGCATTTTTATCCAAGGGTCTGGCCTACATCAACATATTCAGCAGAGGCTTTAGTAGTCTTGTTATCGATTCTCCACTTAAATTTTTTTTAAAAATCCAAAGAACTGTAGGTGCTGGAAACGAGAAAGAAAATCAGAAACTTCTGGAAAAACTCAGCACTCTGGCAGCATTGTGGGGAGAAAGCAGAGTCAACTTTTATGATCCAGTGACCCTTCTTCAGAAATGATTGGAGCAAGGTAAAGGTTGGTATATATGGTGGAGAAGGAGTTGGGGGATGGGAGCATATAGGAGAGAGTAAATGATAGGTGGAGATGGAATCCAGATACAGAAACCTGAACGCGCACACCTGCAGGTTCAAGAACAATTTCTTCCCTGCCGCTTTTAGACTGCTGAATGGACTCCCTAGCTTCAAATAACACTTATCATGTTAACAAAGTGCGGAGCTGGATGAACACAGCAGGCCAAGCAGCATCTCAGGAGCTCAAAAGCTGACGTTTCGGGCCTAGGCCCTTCCTCTCTGATGAAGGGTCTAGGCCCGAAACGTCAGCTTTTGTGCTCCTAAGATGCTGCTTGGCCTGCCATGTTCATCCAGCTCCACACTTTGTTATCTTGGATTCTCCAGCATCTGCAGTTCCCATTATCACTTATGTTAATGTGATCTTGCCTAGTGCACAGTGTAACCTGTATGCCTTACAGAGTTCAGGTTTGTTTTCACCCTATGATCTGTATGTCCTTGCTTACTATGATCTGCCTGTTCTGCTTGCAAACAAAAGGTACACAAGACAATAAATTGAATCAAATCAAAATCAATTGACTGAGAGAAAACCAGTTGGGCAGACAAAGGAATGGGTGAAGGTCAGCCTGGAAGAATGAATAGCTACTAAAGGGGGCTATTAGAAGGTGACAATGGTTTGTTTGTGATAGCAGCCCATGTGATGGCAAGGCCTGGTGTGTTGGGGTAACGGGATGGAAAAAATTGCTCAAGCCCTAAAACTGGTGAACTTGACACTGAATCCAGGTTTCAAAGTTCCCAAGCGGAAGACGAGATGTTGCTCTTCCAGTTTGTACGGAGCTCAAACTCGGTCAATTCTGCGCTCAGGACACTGGCATTCTATTTGCCCAGTCTTTGCTTCATCTCTCCAATGTAGAGGTCACCACAGTGTGAGCAGCGAATGCAGTTCGCTAGATTGACAGAAGTACAAGAAATTGCTGTTTCACCTGGTAGGTGTGTCTAGGGCCTTGGATAGTGAGTGGGGGGGTGGGGAGTAAATGGGCAGGTGTTACACCTTCTGCGATTACATGGGAAGGTACAATTGTGCTTTGTAGGGGATGCTGGAGATGGAGGAGGAGTTCCCCGGGGAAGGCTGACAAGGGAGGGGAATGTGCTTCTGGTGGTGGTCTCCTACTGGAGATGGCAGAAACGGCAGCTGATGATCCTTTGGATGGGGATGCTAGTGGGATGGTAGGTGAGGATAAGGCGCACCCTATCGCTGTTGTGGCAAGGAAAGTGGGAGTGAGGGCTGAGGTTCAGGAAATGGGTTGTATGTGGATGAAGTCTCTGTTAACCATGGTGGGTGGGTAATCCTCAGTTGAGAAAGAAGACGGACATTTCAGAGACACCTTGTTGAAGCTGACATCATTGGAACAGATGTGACGGAGACTGAGGAACTGGGAGAATGGAACAGTGTGTTTACAGGAAGTACTGTGCGAGGATGTAGAGTCAAGGTAACTGTGGGAGTCAGTTGGTTTGTAATGGATACTGGTGACCAGTCTATCCCCAGAAATGGAAACAGATTTCATGGAAGGGAAGGGAGAAGTCAGAGATGGACCAGTGAAGGTGATAGCAGGGTGGAATTTGAAGTGAAATAGATTAAAGAAAACTTTTCCAATTCTGAATGACAGCATGAAGCAGCAATGATATCACTGACACGCAAGAGAAAGAGAGTTGGAAGTCTCACCCGCACCTCAAACAGGACTGGAACAAGGAATGGTCCATGTACCCTGTATAAGTGACAGGCATAGCTGGGCCTCATGCAGGTACCCATGGCCACTCCTATGACCTGAAGAAAGTGGAAAGAGTTAAAGAATGTTCAAAGTGAGGACAAGCTTGGCCAGGCGGGGGAAGGGTGGTGACGGTTGGGATGGTTCAGGCGTTTTCTCCAGCAAGAAGCTGAGAACCCTGAGATCATCCTGATGGGTGTTGGACATGCAAAAGGATTGCACGTCCATGGTGAATACGAGGCGCTGGAGCCCGCAGACTGGAAATTCTGAAACTGATGTAAAGCGTCAGAAGATCATGGATGAAAAGGGCAGGGGATTGCACAAGTAAGAAAATTTCACTTAAGTCACATTGCCTAGCGACCTCTCTTCCCATGTTCAAAAGCCTCCCTTTGCAACTGGGGGCTCAGGCAGCTCTCCTATAACTTGCGTCATTCAAGTAACTATACAATGTTTTGTTACATTAACAGATAATGTACAACAACAAGTGCTGGCACCTTGCACTTGCAAACAATATATAATCGTATGAGTTCAGGTACAGATTTATCATCTCCTAGATTCTTGTCTTGTCTTCTCTGCCATATTAAAGAGCTCCTCCATTCCTTACCCAAATATATTGCTCATTGACTGATAACTCTAAGCCCACAGTGCTGTCTTTTGCAGTGCAGCATATAAACCATTGCATATTCGGATTCTAAATATACTGTAGTGACGCACTGTGAAATTCAATTCTTTAAGACATGATTTTTTTTCCAAGTGTTGCCCACATCTCACCAATCCCTTAGCTCTTTAAATGGCTCCATCCTCACCTCACATTTCTCTGAAATTCTTGACCACACTGTGCTCTCTAACTTCAAATGAAATTCCCATATCTCTCCCATCGCTGAGATACAAGGTTTCTCTTTCATACTGAACATTTATTTATTTTGCCATTAACTAATTATTCAAAAAGAATCAAATTCAGCCGAAACTTTGAAAATAATACAATACTCAAACTGAATCTTGAATTTTGTGAAGCTCTCTGCCTTCAGTTAAAAGTCCTTGTGGATCTAAGAGAGAAAAATATAATGTGGTCCAAACGATTTTGCAACTGTTAGGAGCTGATTACATGCATTTCATTATGCTGCCCCACACTGAGCATGTAACAAAAAAAACCATCTGAGAAGAATTTTATCAATGCTAATTCCAAAACCAATTATTTCCTTTACATCACAGGCCTTGCATTCTAAGTGAAAAGTACATCATTCTACAAGTATCTTCTCTCAAGGTGACTGTTCAAGTAGAAGTACAGAAGCCCCTAGCAGAGATGCACTGGCTGCACTGGGACAGGTATGTGCAGAGGGCAATCCTACGGAACAGTACAGAAAAGACGGCATGAATAGTTTGGTATAAATAATCACATTAAAAGCTGCACAAGGCTAACAGACAATATGCCACAAGTATGGAAACTTTCTCAGAGACATTCAAAAGACTTCTTTTGAAAAAAAGAGTTCTGCGGGGCAGGAACAAGCGGAAGCAGTGGGTCTATCCAGACGGTCCTCTTTGTGTAATTTTGGAAGAAGTTTGAAGCGAGCTGTGTGGGGCCGGGGGGGGGTGGGGGGGCGCGCGCAATCAGCTTGGACACTTGTGGCAGCAGCAGTTGGGTTGGGAAGGCGGGGGGGGGTTCATCACATGAAATGGTGTCAGTGGCCATAGTAGATACAATGGCCTGGTGCATCATGGTGGGGTCATGGTCCAGGGAGAAGTTACAAGGAGGCATCTGAGAGCTAGCGCTGAGCCTCTGCATGGTAGAGGTCAATACATCAGACTACAATTGTACCACCCCTATTACAAGGCTTAATAACAAAGTCAGGGTTAGATCTAAGTGCACAGAGTGCAGTCAGTTCAGAGGGAGATACGTTGGATTTGAAGCAGGAGGCAGAGAAATTCAGGCAACCAATATTATGTCGACAGTTCTCAATGAACGGATCCAGCATGAATAAAAGGCCAGAGGGAGGAGTCCAGGTGGAGGGAGGGTGTTGAAACCAGGCAAAGGGGTCTGTGGATGGGGAGAAGACTATTGTCCAAAGGAATGAGCACAGAAGCAAAGATGGTGGAAGAAGAGCTTGACGTCATGTTGTACCCAAAATTCTTTAAGGTGGGGACGGCAGAGGGATAAAGCTGAGGCCTTTGCTGAGTACAGAACATTCAGCATCAGGGAGTGGAAGGTTAGGAGGGATAGTGAATACCCGACAGGAGGTGGGTTGGGGGAGGGAATGGAGTCAGAGGGAAGGAGAGGAAGGTTCCAGAGGACCAGGGGTATATTTGAGTTGGTGCACCTTGTAGGCCGCGATGGCTAAAATGAAAAGAAAAAAAAGTTTCTTGTTAGTACGGTGAATGAGCCAGAGGATGAAGTGGAACTGCAGAGTGATGCAGCCCTGAGCCAGTGTGTTACGATGCTGTTGGACAGAAAGGTCGAGAGGGTGTGCACGTGACGCCGCATGGCACTGAGTGTGGATCTCAGGATTCGGCAAGAGCAGCTGTCTGTGGAATGTTGAACATCATGGAGATATCTGTGATCCTGGGAGGATTCAAAATATGAGGGATGACAGTTCAGTTGGAATCCACATGGAGTGAGTCTGAGTCGCAGGCAGTCACTGAGGAATACAATATGGCTGTGGAAACGAATTTTAGCAAACACTCGGTCAAACACCAAGCGTGACAGTGAAATTAACGTCAATGGACAAGTAAAAAAGATTGTAATGGAAATCTTTCAGAGAGAGGAGCAGAACTTCTTCAAGATGGACATACCTAGAAAAGATGTGGCAGTGAGTTAAATACTAAATAAAGATCAAAAGAACTGTGGATGCTGTAAATCAGGAGCAAAAACAGAAGTTCCTGGTAATGCTCAGCAGGTCTAGCAGCATCTGTGAAGAAAATATCAGAGTTAATGTTTCAGGTCCAGTGACCTTTCCCCAGAACTGCTCCGATTTTTTTCTTCACAGATGCTGCCAGACGAGCTGACCATTTCCAGCAACTCCTGTTTATGTTTCTGATCTACAGCATCCACAGTTCTTTCCATTTTTGCATTCAAAAGAAAGACTATTCTGTGAGAGATTAGCATGTCAGGGGGCACAGCTCAACAACAAAAACAGGACTGGAGTTGAGATGTATTTGGAAACGACTCGAGTCAAAGATGGTGTTTTTGAGAAGTATTAATGGAAATGAGGTAATGTTCAGGAAAAGAAAATCATTAATTATATATTGTAAAAGCAATTCAAGCTTTTTGCACTAACAAAGGACAATGAAGAACAGCAATGCTGTCCATCACTTACAGCTCTATTTTTCTTATATTTTGAATAAACTTAGTGTCTGCAATTTATATAATGGTATTTTAAAAACAAGAACACCCAAGTTAGGGAGCACCACGAATCTGAGTGGAAATACCACATAAGTGGGAAGACAGTAATGCCAGTTCCAAATCTGACATTTATAAATCAGAAAAATGGACGACACATCCTCAATTACATGTTAAAACTAAACAGTGTTCTGTGTGACTTATTTATTCATTCCCCCATTCTTTCTACACCCTCATTTTCCTAAAGACAACATGTCACAGCAGACACAGTTGGTAAAATAAACTTACATTCACTGAGAAACTTGAACTGTAAAATCTTTTAGGGGTCTAAACCACAAAAAAAATGCAAAATCCAAGGGAGAAAGATGCAGGGTCACAGAGAGAAAAATCTACTGTGTACAGGCTGAAGAAAGATGGTCAGACAAAGGGAGCATGAAATACACAACAGCACAGAGTTAAAGAAGGTAAACCCATAACTGGATTGAAATGTAAAGATGAAAAGGTGAATCTGAAGCAATGACAGACGAAAGTCTATGGAGGTCAAAAATCAAGGGAGTGATAGATTGATGATTTGTTGAAAAGGGCAGGATACAAACAGAAAACAAGTAATGAAGCCACAATATATCAAGTTTTACATACTTTGAGTTATTTTATATCAAATCAGTAAGAAAGCAATGCTTACAAAACTCAGTAGATTTTGAACTCCTGTCACATAACAAATCACATCTATTGTGGTTATTCCATCAGAATTATAATTTATTAAATGTTTTATGACGATAATACTATAATATTCATTCAGTCTGTACCCTAACCTAACTGTTCGATGGGCAAGTCAATGCTTTTTAGACAACAGTCACAGTCAAGCAAATTACAAACAATGCAAAACTAGGTCATGGATTCAGTTTTATTTTTAAAAACACACAAAACCACTTCCTCACTAAGATGATTTCCCTGTTTCTGGGAATTAAACTGTCAGATTACCTGTGTGCAAAACATCTCGGCAGATCAGGCAGGAAGGAAATTATGCTTTGTAAAGAAGCTTTTGCTGGAGCTGCTTTGGTGCATTAGAGTAGAACGATATTGCATGGACACATACCAAGGTAGACAATGCAAGTGAGGCATTCGAAGAGATCGTTGCAGTGCAGACAATGTCCAATGTTGCAGAGGGGTCAGGGAGGACAAGTGTTACAGTCATAGATGGTGGCTGTTTAGGATTGTTGAGAGCTAGAAATCTCTGCAGCGAGATTCAAGCACGGAGTTGCACTAAAAATGGATCTGGGAGACAACAAGACATCCATGTACTTTGGAAAGAAAGGGAAGGCTTTGATTTTCTGTCCATTAATTTAAACAGATGGAAAATCAGACAAGTTCACTCACAGGCATGTGCTCTTCTCAGTTTTATTTGTTATGTACTCTCTTCACCAAGGATACTGACCAGTCACCAGAAGGACACAGAAATCAGTCCTCAGTCTATCACTTTTTAAAAAGGTGAAAGATACCAAGGAAACGATCACTTTCTCTGGGGGGAAAAAAAAGCTGTCCTCCCTCATTAGGATTAGTATCTTTAAAAAAAAAACAAAGTTATTAAATTCTTAACCTGTGTTGTTTTTTTAAATTTGCTGACATGGTACAGCAGCCTTACAGAGAATGGGAGGTTCAGGCTGCCTTTCAAGGTGCTGAGTCATGTTGACAAACAGCTGTCTCTACCCTTTTGTTTGACCCTTGAATAATCAGCATGAAATCTTCAGTCATTACATACATCATGACTAAAATGGTCACTAAATGAAATAGTAGCAATGTGAACATGCTCTTACATTTAAAAAATATAATTAAGCCAACAATGCATATGTAAAGGCACATAATATATGGGTGGGAATCTTAACTGGCACAACAGCAATTCTTTGAATACCCATAAAAATTAACTCCATCTCCTCAAAGGTTTGGCAGATACAAGTACCGCCTATTCAACATAAACGGAAATGTTCATTGAAACTATGTAAAAGTTATTAGGCAGATTCTAAAAATTATTTAAGAGATAGGAACAGGCAGTAGCACTTGACACTGAAAAAATGTTGAAAATAAATATAAGATGATGGACTCTGAATACGTTCTGTGATTAGACATTCTTTCATAGATTAGTGTCCCCCTGCACAGTGTGTCTTTGTAGTAAGTTAAAAGAAAGGACAGCAAATAAAATAGTGTTATTTCAGTGACGAGGGCGCACTGCACGATGCATCAGTGGTTAGACTGCCGCTTCACAGCTCCAGTGACCCGGGTTCGATTCCAGCCTTGTGGAGTTTGCACATTCTCCCTGTGTCTACATAGGGTTCCACTGCGTACATCCCAAGATGTGCAGGTTAGGTAGATTGGCTATGCTAAATGCAGAGTTATGGGAATAAAGTAGAGAGCTGGGTCTGGGTGGGATGCTCCTTGGAGGACTGATTGGTCAAATGGCCTCTTCCCGCACTGCAGGGATTCTATGATTTTGATAACCAACTGCAACTCAAATTAAGACACGTCATACTGTTGCTCAATAAAAAGTGTTGCTCCAAACACCATCTGTGGATCTCTTGTTCTTGTTACCTAATCACCCGTAAGATACTACCACCCTTGACAAGGCACACAGACAAGCATCCAAAGGTCTTGAGGTAACATCACAGAAATTAGCGTTACACTTTAACTCTGGAAAATGGAGAACATAAACAGACTCAGGATTAATAAAAGAATTTGTCAGATCATCCAAACAAATTGCTCAAAGAAAATTACAAGAAAAATCAAGCGCAAAAATAAAGAGAACAATGGGCTTGTAAAATGTTACCATGAAATGCCATGGAATAAATAATATGAATCATTAGGTACATTTCTGGACAGAAGGTATGAGTAAACGAAGTTATGATCAATCAAAAACAGTATGTTCCTCACCACTTGCTACTGGAACGTCTCCACCACAGGTTCCTAACTAGACATCTGCTGTCATAGGGTTCACAAAATTTTCCAGTAAAATGGCAGAGTAGGGCTTCTGAGCACGAGGGTGTCTGTTCTCCCCATTTTTCTTTATGTTCCTTTTCATTTTCTCCTCTCTCTTCTCTTGTTTTTTTTCTATTTTATTTTATATACCCCTTCGCGAAGAGCTCAGTCGCAGAGACAGCATCAGCAGCAAGTGGGCCCAGCACTGCAGATATGAACGAGCCCAACAGTGCAGTCCCGTGGTGGAGGGTTCCCAGCAGCTTCTGCATTGTCAAGGTGGTCCTGGTACTCACTCACAGCTGCTACTGCAGAGGCAGGTTGGGTTCCCAGCAACAGCTGCTCCATGGAGGCGAGAGTAGAGGCGACCTCGGACCCAATACGAGGCCTGGCTGTATCAGCAGCAGCTGCATCAGCAATGTAGGCCCAAAGCAGAGTCTAGGCGTCAGCAGAGTCATGTTTGGGCTGGTGCGGTGCCTGGCAGTAACGCTGGCATCTGCATTAGTGAAGTCCAGTGAGGACCCGGTGGTGAGATGGAGCCAATTGCGGTAACTTTCATTCCAGTGGAGGTGGCACAGTCATAGCAATTTCTGAAGAAGAGACCTGACCTGAAAAGTCAACTCTACTGCTCCTCTGATGCTGCCTGGCCTGCTGTGCTCCTCTAGCAGGCAAACTGTGTTAGATCTGACTCCAGCACCAGCAGTTATTATCATCCCTGATAGGTACACATGCCTGGCAATCAGGCCCATGACGGAGACTTAAGATCTGTAAAGTTGGCTACTTTCTTTAGTTCACTTTTCTACCCGTATATTTCCATGTTTTAGTTTATTGTTCTGTATTTTAAGATGATGCCAGAGAGTGGAGCACACTTTTCACTGAATTTTGTAACAAAATACACATGACAATAAATCAATCAAATCAGTCTATTCAAAAAAAGCATTTTTAAAAATTCCATTCTACAGCACAAAATCTAAGAGCAAGACTGAACATTACCAACGTCAATGGTACGCTGCTTATTACCAAGAATGAAACTGAAAAATGAAGCTTTAATGATTTCCAAAAAAACAGAAAATCAGTATGCCAAGGAAGAGTAGTGCCTCCATGACCATTTCTGCTGCAGACAGTTGTGAGGCACATTCCTTTTCCATGTTCTCTCTTGCATGCTGTGTTCAAACAGTACAATGAATCAACAGGTCACTGGGATTTGATGTCATTTTGTGGCATTATGGGTTGCAAATGAGGAAGAGTGTAAATAAAACGTCCAGTCAACTTCATCTTTTGCTCTCTATATAGATGACTATCCCTGATCCATGTCTACAGCTGTTTACTGTTTACAAGCACACACAGAGACAGCCAATCAAATTGTTTGTTGCCATAGCTGCTGGTGCCCTAAGACAAGGTATCACATATGGCTATGTGCATGTGACACACATGCACAGACTTCCACAAAGTGGGCCCAGTGCTTATTTCAGTAACATACATGGACCCATCTGAATTTCTGTTGAGATCTTGTTGCGCATGAATTTGCTGCAGTTATTGTTTTAAAAACCAGAAGGCATTAGCAATTCTCCAAAAAAGGTGACACTGTGCTATTTGGATCAATGGAATATTCATGACAAAGGAGGCATGCTTCATGAGCAAAATGCTCTACGTAACATTGGTTATGTGATGCTGCACCAGGACAGATATTAATTATGTACAATGAGCCTCCTCCATCTTAGAAAAATGTCAGGCTGAATGGATTTTTAACCAGTTAACATAGACACGTCCAAATGAAGCATCCCCGAAGCTGTCCGGGCTGAAACTACACAAAGCTGGGCCCAGCAGGGATCAAAACTGAATTATTCCAGTTGAAACAGGTCAGAGTTTCATTGCATAATGCATCAACTCACTCAACCATTAAGCAAAAGGGACTGAATTAAACAGATGTCTAATTTTTTTTTATTCTGACTGTCCAAACTTCTAGATCAGAATTTCTAGATTCTTTAAAGAATACTGAAATAACTTTCTGTAACAGGGTCAGTAATGCGAGCTTACATATTTCTTTTACTGAATCACAATGTCTGTAATACCATGGAAAAGTTGGTCTACTGCCATTCAACATGCCTAAGCAAACAGTACTGTGTCAACTGTATGATCTTTGATCACACAATAAGGTCAGTTAAATAAACTACAAGTCTTGCATTTCCTGGGCAAGTATAGTCACATACTCAAAACGATCAAACCAGCTGCTGGTTTACGCAAGTTCCAGAAACATTACATTGAACACAGTCAGCCAAGACAATCAAGTTTCAAGAACCAGGAGCAACGCTTCAAGTTTCAAGGATTTTGTAGAAGTTTAGAGTAAAGGCAAGAATGGTGATCTCTTCATATCTCAAACCAGAGGGGTAAAGAACTAGCCTTTTTTTTAAAAACCAAATCTACTCAAAATTAGATTTTTTTCAAACTTTGTTTACACAATATGAGCACAATGGCAAGGCATTAATTGCCTACCTCTACCTGTGCTTAGACTGTTGGTCATCTTCACTTTTTAGTTAGCAACCCAGCTGGTGTTAGCCCTCCCACTAAGTGGGAAATAGGGAATTCCAGAATAGTGACCTTTCATCTGTTGTCTTGTGGCAAGACATACCCAAATCACCTTGATGAACAGATTTCTCTTTGCTGATAGTGCCTTAAGCCATCTCAACCCCAATACTCCAGAACTGTCTTCCTGAATCTTCTTTCATCTCCTCCACTGACACTCACCTCTGACCAAATTGTCCTTTTTAGGCCCTCCTACTCTGACTTGGCATTCATCTATTTTTCTGATTACACTGAATGAAAAAGAATCTGGACTGAAATATACAGAATCACCAGGGCACATCCAATAGCAACATAGAAAGGAAATTGCATGTTACAACCATGAAAGAAGCCATTTCAAGGGTGAAACCACAACTATAAAAGATGACAATATTTCTGCAACAATACGCAAACATTACACATATTGTAATTTTTTTGTGCTTTTTTTTATGTACTTCTAAAAGCATCTTGAATAAGCTTATGAGAGATGCAAAACTAACTTCAGATGTGCACTTTACCACAAGAATCCTGTCTGCAAGTTACAGGATTTAAGTTGGAAAGAAGGAACTGACTTAGCTAAATTTGTGGCATAGATTTAAAGATGACATGAGGAGAGGAAAGTGTTGTTGTAACCACTTATCACTCGCATTGGTAGGGAAGCAAGAACTATCTGAAGCAGGAGCAAATTGCCTTGATTTATTAAGTATAATGTTTGTAGCTTAATAAATTGGCCTGATAAAACTGCATCAACTTGCCTCCTTGTCTGAAAATTAACATCTAGTTTACTGAACTATTCACACCTAGGTAAATAACAGCAACTGACTTTTAAAAAGTTCATCAATTTTAGAACACATTGATTATTCTCAGGGTATACAGGGGAGCTTCATACTGTTTCAAGGTGTGCTTTTTAAGTCAATCTTCATTGATGAAATGCACCACCATTAAAAATAAAATGGAGTCAGCATTGTTGCAATCTGAATGTATAGCTAATCTGAAAGTAAAATCTCTGTACTGTCTCATTCCCAAGAGTGGATTTAGTGAAGTGGCTTTTACGTGAGGAAGGTGTGTGACTTCATCAACACGTTTCAAAAGTTCTACCTTGTAGCTTCTAAAGCTTAAAGCAATCAATTTTAAAACAACATTCAACTAACAATTTATGGTCTCAGTTTCAAATTACTTAGCCTTACTAACTTCTGAAAACGTGTCACGAAAATAAATATCAAACATTTTACTCTTAAGTTCTGATTTTAACGATTTAAAGCAATATATAATCTATTTTACATCAAAAATATCAGTGCCACGTAAAGAGGATGTATGAAAACACAGTGGTTCAAAAATGATATACAGAGTATTTTACTTATATAAAAAACTTATGACATGCTGATTTACAAAATGCTCGTAACCACTTTGCTGTTTTTGGTGAGAATATATGACCATTTAGAAGTAAATCAGAATATTTACTATATAAATTCTGCATTGTTATTCAATCACTGAAGTTATATCAGTACAATTTTAGCACTACAGTGAAACCACTAGACTGGAGATGTATGTTTGCAAATAGCACAAAATGCATGACATCATAGCACGGCCATCTGTCCTGTTCTGTAGCACAGTGAGATGCTATTAATTTTCTGCAAGAGAATCTGTGGTGACATTTACAGTGAATGACAAGTACGAGCATTTCTTTAGTAAAATTAATAACTGTATAACCTTAACACCACATAGCTGGTGCACTAATCAGTTTTAGTTTTGTATTAAAGCAAATAATATGATGTACTTTGATGAAAACAGTCATTACAGGGTATAATGCAGCTCATGTAAAGCTAGGGGTCAAAAAATATTTCCAATCTGCCACATCAAGCTTTTTCCAACGTTGAAACTTGCACAGATACTTTGACATCTATGAATAGTTCACGTTCCAGGAAGGTAAAGCACACTCAGCAGTATAACAATAACTGGCATCTACACTACTACCAAGCTAAGACTGATAGCTCCAGAATGAGGAGCACCATTTTAATATAGCCATTGAGGAGTAAGAAGAGAGAGAGGGAAAGAGCAGCACAACTACAATAAAAGTACAACAGAATGGCATATTAAAGTTTGTAATGATAGTTGATTGTAACTGCAATTTACCAGAGCAATGTTGAAGTGTTTTCTGTTAGCGCAAAATGCAATATTTATCTTCAACCCAAATCAAAATTTGAGCATTAAAACAGAACTGAATAGGTTCTTGAGATTGGTCAACATAGTTGTGTGTAGAACATAGAGAAGCCTTTCTGGAGTGATAGTTTGCCATGCAGCCTTCAGGAAATTGATCATACCACCATTGGCTCATTATGCCTGTGCCAACTCTTTGCAAGATCCATTAGACCCATTCGTGTACTCTCCCCCCACACAGGCCTTCCAAACTTTTTCTTTTAAAATATATACTGAATTTCTCTTTAAAAGGTTCTGCTGAATTTGCTTCCACACCCTGTTAGGCAATGCACTCCACATCATAACGCAGCATGTTAAAAAAAAATCTGCTTCTGTGATTCATCAGCTTCACAAGTTCTGGAGGAATTTCTCAGTTGGTCTGAGGTTTTCTTGCAAGTTGTTTTTGTCTCTCACAGGAGACTGTCAGATTGGAGGATAGTGAGAAGGTACTCTATGACACTATTGGAAAGGCACACCAGAGTAGCTGGTCTGTTTTTTTCTTCATCGGTTTGTATAAAGCTTCAGTTACAGTTATTCGAAATATTTTGAGAGTATTCACAGCACAGAAACTGACCCTCAGCCCAACAGTTCCAATCTGGTACTTATACATCATATTAGCCTCCTTCCACGAGACTTCATCTAACCCCATTAACTTATCCTTCTATTCCTAATTTGTTTGTGTTTATCTAGCTTCCACTGAAATGCATGTATAGTATCTTCTTCAACCTCTTCATGTGCTAATAATTTTTTTTTATTTTAACCATTGACCGAATAGGTAGTTGTTGCTGATTTCCCTGTTGGAATTATTTATGACGGACTAACATTCATGGTCCCTAAACTTCTACTTATAGCACCGTGCCTCAATAAAACTATGTGAGACACAAGAATATGCACAGCCAATGCAATCCAATTGCATGAAGGGGGGAAAACAAGTCATGCAAGATCAGAAAACCACTGACACATCAACAAGTTTCTGAGAAACAAAAACAAAGTGTGCCAGAACCTCAGCAGGTCTAGCAGCATCTATGTAGAGAGAATGCAGTTAACATTGAGTCCAAAATGATCCTCTAGAACTCAGAGGGTGGTTAGTTTATGGAATGAACTGCCAGAGGAAGTGAGGATGCAGGTAGTTACGGCATTTGGACAGCTCTATGAATAGGAATAGTTTAGAGGGATATGGACCAAATACAGGCAAGTGGGTCTAGTTTAGCTTGGGAAACTTGATCGGCATGAAGGAGTTGGACTGAAGGATCTCCTTCCATGCTGTACGACTCTATGTCTCTTTACTGATGCTGCCTGACCATTGCTGAAGTTTTCCACATTTTCTGTTTTGTTATGCCCCTGACTACGCTGATTTAACTGTAAAATTACACAGCTACAACTCGCAGGATGATTAGCACATTCTTCAACTGCACACCAGCTTTTTTAGCAGACAATAAAGCACCTATAAACATTAAAACAAAGATTCATCTTAAATTGGGTGGTCAATTCACTTACTGATTACATTCATCAATTATGTTAATTTGCAATTATAGCCAGACATAAGTCATATTAATTTTGTAAAACACAAGAACTGAGAAACATCAACAATCACATTTCTAAAAGATCTACATTTTCCTGCAAGTAAGTGAAACAGTCCCCAGCAGATTCTGGTGATGATAGTTCTGAAACACATGCGTCCTAGTGTCACACCAGTTGCAGAATATTTCTCATGGGGTAATAAATCTCAACTTCTGGTGATTTAATTGAGGAGCTAAGATTCACTGGAAGGGAGGCAGGCCTCAAAAGTTGACTTATTCAATTACATTGGAATTTAGTACTTAGTAACAATGAATTAAGAAAAGTAGTCCATGGTTATATAGTAATTATACAGCTTAAGTTAGTTTCAGATACAGAAATGCAAATGCTTTATCATTTAAAGCTGCTGTGCTGACATTACTTCAAGGAGCTTCTGGCTGCAAGCCACTGTGCAATAAATATTCAGAGCTCATTGGTATAATACAACCAAGAAAAGGCATGATCACAAAAATACAAACAAACTTAATTTGGTTAAAATTAATATTTTGTCAATGTACAAAATTTATGTATAGCAGTGGTTTTATTTATAAGTAATTACCTAAACCCAGCCATTAGTTGCAAGTCTCAGATCTCACCTCCTAATCCCCCTTTATCCATAACTCATTGGGTCCTGATAATAGACCACTAAATAAGTCTACAACAAGACATTAACTTACAAACCTCATGTGAAATGTTGCTATGAATCAAGTGCTGGAAGCCCATGCACAAAGCTAACACTAACAAGTCTAAACACATGATAAAACTAGATTTAAACTTTAAATCTTTCAATTTATTTCTGACAAAGTGTTGACTTAGGTTGTAATTTAGTCTATGATAGTTATGAGACATTTGAACTCCTAGGAAGGGGTTTATGGGTGTGAGATTAATCATTAGCATCTAGAATAGGCATTAAAATAATCTATGTTTCATTATTAAATGCAGACAATAAAGGTTGGGTCGAACCTAATGCAAATTTTAATTGGACCAGTTAGATAATTAGTGCCAGAGTGTATGACTAAGGGAGGAATCATAGAATAGAACAGAATCATAGAATCTCTCCAGTGCAGAAGCAGGCCGTTCAGCCCATTGAGTTCACCCGACCCTCCAAACAGCATTCAACCCAGACCCACTCTCCTGCCCTATCCCCATAACCACGCATTTTTCATTGGCTAATCTACATAGCATGCACATCCCTGGACACCACAGGGCAATTTAGCATGGCCAACCCACCTAACCTGCATAGTTTGGATTGCTGGAAGAAATGCCACAGCCACGGGGAGAATGTGCAGATGCCACACAGACAGTCCAAAGCTAGATTCAAACCCAGAACCCTGGTGCTGTGAGGCAGCAGTGCTAACCAGTGAGTCACCATGCCGCCTTTTTACGTTTCTGCTGCAGCCAGCTCTCGTTTACTGGAACCAGGTGTCAATCAGGTCCTGTCAGGCTTGTAACACACAACACAGCGGAGTTCTGTCACGTACAAAGCTTCCTCTTCCTCAGAAGACGGCTCCTGTTACACACTCCTTCCCCCACTTACTCAGTAACTAATACATCCCCTCATTGTCTGCTCCAGTTGTCCAGAACACAGCATGCAAGGATGATGTAGCACACTCTAACCTGACTATACTGGAGGACTCACGTAGACTAATCCATGCATAGAACATAGAACATAGAACAGTACAGCACAGAACAGGCCCTTCAGCCCACAATGTTGTGCCGACCATTGATCCTCATGTATGCACCCTCAAATTTCTGTGACCATATGCATGTCCAGCAGTCTCTTAAATGACCCCAATGACCTTGCTTCCACAACTGCTGCTGGCAACGCATTCCATGCTCTCACAACTCTCTGCGTAAAGAAACTGCCTCTGACATCCCCTCTATACTTTCCACCAACCAGCTTAAAACTATGACCCCTCGTGCTAGCCATTTCTGCCCTGGGAAATAGTCTCTGGCTATCAACTCTATCTATGCCTCTCATTATCTTGTATACCTCAATTAGGTCCCCTCTCCTCCTCCTTTTCTCCAATGAAAAGAGACCGAGCTCAGTCAACCTCTCTTCATAAGATAAGCCCTCCAGTCCAGGCAGCATCCTGGTAAACCTCCTCTGAACCCTCTCCAAAGCATCCACATCTTTCCTATAATATGTGGAGTTCCCTCTTAAAAGCCTTTTCACCTGTTCCACCAAGGACCTGGTTTCACAGCATGGCACAATTTGGTGAAGATGCTGCGCTGCACTGACTGAGGGACCAACACATTATCTCATTAAGGGAGTCCCTGCTAATCTCACCATTCGTCCACACGATTTAAATGAAACGAAATGAAATAAGAGCTGATGGGTGTGGCTCAAAAGGAACCAAGGGGATTCAAAGCATACTGCGATTTTGTAAAAGCCTGAACCACATATTGATTGTTGATCATAAGACTGTTACAATGTGCGTACATGTGAAAAGTAGAGGAAATTTAAATGACACCATGTTTAATGATCTTCCAGAATTGCCTTCATCATCTAAAATATTTACGGCAGCTTTAACTTCCAGCAAGTTGGAACACCAGTTTACAAAATTCAACTGGGGAATTCAACAACTGAAACTCTCACTTTAATATTGATTTATAAAAGTGATTTTAAAAATGGTCAGGATATACTTCTCAAAGAAAAAGGCTGATGAGCAACACGATGGAAATCTTTAACACTATGAAAAGATGTATCAACAGCCTGGAAGACTTTTCTTTGCACAGCACATGAGTAGAATCTGGAATGCATTACCTGGTACTGTGATGGACCCAGCCTCAATTATAGCTTTGATTACAGAACTGGCTAATTACCTTCAGTGAAAATAGTTGCAGGGCTTGGGGAGGGTACAGATAAGTGGGATGAGCTGCTCAGTTCTTACAGATAGCCATTATGGACATGACAGGTAGAATGGCCTCTGTGTTGTAACCATTCGATGTTCCCGCAGAAATCCCAACCTCGTAGTCAGAAATGTGAAACTGAATGAGAAATCCAAAAGACAATTCAGGGAAATTTCTTTTTCCAGAGTGTTGAATGTAATACCCAAGAAGCAGTTGAGGCAAATAACAAGAGATGCAATTAAGGGAAATCTGGATAAGCACATGAAGGAGAAAAGGAGGGAAGTATCCAACAGCTAAGTTATACACTGGGTGGAATGAGGCTTACATGGAGCATAAATAATGGAACTTCAGTTTCAGCCGGACAGACAAAGAGTTATCCACATTCTGTCGAGGCTGATACATATTGCACGGCAACTTGGACAATTACAAAATGCAAGCCCCAGCAACATCACTCACCTTAAGGCAGATGGGTAGTAGCAGCAGTTTAGGGAACAAATATGTGCTTGCTGTGTTCTATCCAAGTTTTTGACATGTTGGGAGACACGTTTCCCCAGTTGGCTCTTGTCAAAGTCCAAAGCACATGCACAAAGAATACATGGGCATTGACTCATCTGAAGAGTCGAGATGTCTGCTGTGTCTTACTACATGCTTCGCTTTACATAAATGCCGATATATCAAATCTCAAGCTGTCAATAATTAACATTATGTATTAGTTGTTTCTCTGACCTTTCATGACTCAGATTTTATCGAGCTAATATTTCTCAACTGATTATGAAAATCAGTGGTACCAAAGGCAAACTCCAAATAGATTTTTGGGTCCAGTAAATGCTGTCAACCACATAACCAGAATTCACGAACAAAAACAAAGTTGTTGGAAAAGCTCAGCAGGTCTG
This sequence comes from Stegostoma tigrinum, assembly GCF_030684315.1. NCBI lineage: Eukaryota > Metazoa > Chordata > Chondrichthyes > Orectolobiformes > Stegostomatidae > Stegostoma > Stegostoma tigrinum. Next base: position 20,701,187 of record NC_081386.1, on the reverse strand, counting down.
GCAACATCTGTGAAGGATAAAACAGAGTTCACGTTTCAGGTCCAGTAGCCCTTCTTCAGAACCCTTCTGTCAGACCTGCTGAGCTTTTCCAGCAACTTTGTTTTTGTTCCTGATTTACAGCATCTGCAGTTCTTTTGGTTTTTATTTACCAGAATTCACGAATGTGTCTTACTTTACACTCATAATCTATTCATCAGAAAAATCAACTGACTGCAATACTCCACTTCTCATCCCCCACCCCAAAAATACCCAAATATGAACTCCTAAAAACATCTTTCTCATTCTATAAAAGCATAATCTCACTTGACAAGCTTAATTAACAGTTCCTCCTGTGAAGTAAAATTTTGTTTTAACTAGGAGAGCAGGCCCTGAGTTTAACTCAAGGTCCCCGTTCAACAAATAATAGAAATCTAAGGACTGGCATTGCCAATAATTAGGTGAAGCTCTGAAGATGGGTCCTGAACCAAAATGTTGACTTTCCTGCTCCTCTGATGCTGCCTGACCTGATGCGTTCCTCGAGCTCCACACTGTGTCGACTCTGACTCCAGCATCAGCAGTTCTTGCTATCTCTGAATAACTGGGTGAAGGTCTGCTGGCTTATCAGTAACACCTATCTCTCCGAGCCAGAGGCTCTGAGGTCAAGTCCTGCTGGCCATGGAAGGTACATTCAGACATGGTCAAATGCTTCCAACACACCCATGACAGATGGAAAGAACAGAGAGCTTTCCTGGTTGGCCACAACCATGTGGCCACTGCAGCACACCAGTCAGCGCAGGTTTAAAGATTCCTTGCTACGAAATGCATTCTATAGCAAGTATCATCCTCACCTCCAGGTATTGCAAATGAATGAATCGTCAATAATCGATAGTCTGGAGAAACAGGAGTAGCTTACTTCATCTCTCAAAAGATTTCATTTATTCTCTTCAAATACCACTGGCACACATTAATAAATGCTGAATGGCCAACGCCACAGAAAAGCAATTTGATTACAATACAGAAATAGCAAGAACTGTAGATACTGGAGTCAGAAGCAACACACTGGGGAGCTGGAGGAACACAGCAGGCCAGGTAGCCGAGGAGCAGAAAAGTTGACGTTTCAGGTCGGGACCCTTCTTCAGACCTGAAACGTCAACTCTCCCACTCCTCTGATGCCACCACGCCTGCTGTATTCCTCTAGCTCCACATTGTATTGTATCTTGATCACAACACAGTCGGATGCAGGTTTCAACTCAGATTGGATCCACCCTAACTAATAATTCAAGTGTTTTAAGTGTTCAGGACCAATTTCAAATTTAAATCTGACAGAGCTTCAACTGACCTCTGTAAACACCGGGTCAGTACAGGGTATGTAGTGTTGTGCACAACTTGAGCCTCCTTAGCAGTGGACGTTCTGGCTATGGTGTAGGGGCAATAGAAGTTTACCAGGCTAATTCCTGGGGTGGTAGGAGTGACAGATGAAAATAGACTGGATTGGTGAGGAGTTCAGAAGAATGAGGATGATCTCAAAGAAGACTGTAAAATTCTAACAGGACTAGGCAAGGTAAATGCAGGAAGGATGCACTGAAATACAGGGGAGGCCAGAAACAGTCAAAGAATACCAGGTAGGCTATTTAAGACTGAGATGAGGAGAAGTTTCTTCACCCAGAGAGTGGTGAGCCTCTGGAAAACCACAGGAGATGGTCAAGGCCAAAACGGCAGGGAGGGGTGGAGGGGGGGGGGGGGGGGGAAGCAGGGAGGGGTGGAGATGGGGGGGGTGGAAGACGTGGGGCGGGGGGAGGGAGACGTGGGGGCGGTGGAAGGGGGGGGCGCGGGGGGTGGAAGGGATGCGGGGGAGATGGATGCGGGGAGGAAGTGGAGGGGGGGAAGTGGGGGTGGAAGCGAGGGGGGTGGAAGCGAGGGGGGTGGAAGCGAGGGGGGTGGAAGCGAGGGGGGTGGAAGCGAGGGGGGTGGAAGCGAGGGGGAGAGACGTGTGCGGGGGGGGAGGAGGGTGGGGTGGGGGGGGGAGGGGGAGAGAAGGGTGGGGGGGAGGGGGAGAGAAGGGTGGGGGGGAGGGGAAGAGGGGGGAATGAGGGAGGGGGGAATGAGGGACGCGTGGGGGGGGTGGGGGATTGAGGAATGAGTGGGGGGGGGGAGTGAGTGGGGGGGGGAGTGAGTGGGGGGGGGGAGTGAGTGGGGGGGGGGAGTGAGTGGGGGGGGGGAGTGAGTGGGGGGGGGGAGTGAGTGGGGGGGGGAGTGAGTGGGGGGGGGAGTGAGTGGGGGGGGGAGTGAGTGGGGGGGGGGAGTGAGTGGGGGGGGGAGTGAGTGGGGGGGGGGAGTGAGTGGGGGGGGGAGTGAGTGGGGGGGGGGGAGTGAGTGGGGGGGGGGGAGTGAGTGGGGGGGGGAGTGAGTGGGGGGGGGAGTGAGTGGGGGGGGGAGTGAGTGGGGGGGGGGAGTGAGTGGGGGGGGGGAGTGAGTGGGGGGGGGAGTGAGTGGGGGGGGAGTGAGTGGGGGGGGAGTGAGTGGGGGGGGGGGAGTGAGTGGGGGGGGGAGTGAGTGGGGGGGGGGGGAGTGAGTGGGGGGGGGGAAGTGAGTCGGGGGGGGAAGTGAGTGGGGGGGGAGTGAGTGGGGGGGGAGTGAGTGGGGGGGGAGTGAGTGGGGGGGGAGTGAGTGGGGGGGGGATGAGTGGGGGGGGGATGAGTGGGGGGGGGATGAGTGGGGGGGGGATGAGTGGGGGGGGGATGAGTGGGGGGGGGATGAGTGGGGGGGGGATGAGTGGGGGGGGGATGAGTGGGGGGGGGATGAGTGGGGGGGGGATGAGTGGGGGGGGATGAGTGGGGGGGGGATGAGTGGGGGGGGATGAGTGGGGGGGGGATGAGTGGGGGGGGGGGATGAGTGGGGGGGGATGAGTGGGGGGGGGAATGAGTGGGGGGGGGAATGAGTGGGGGGGGAATGAGTGGGGGGGGGAATGAGTGGGGGGGGGAATGAGTGGGGGGGGGAATGAGTGGGGGGGGGAATGAGTGGGGGGGGAATGAGTGGGGGGGGGAATGAGTGGGGGGGGGAATGAGTGGGGGGGGGATGAGTGGGGGGGAGAATGAGTTGGGGGGAGAATGAGTTGGGGGGAGAATGAGTTGGGGGGAGAATGAGTTGGGGGGAGAATGAGGGGAGAGGGATGGGGGGGAGAGGGATGGGGGGGAGAGGGATGAGTGGGGGGGAGGGAAGGATGAGTTGGGGGGGATGAGATGAGTGGGGGGGGATGAGATGAGTGGGGGGGGATGGAGGGATGAGTTGGGGGGGGAGGGATGAGTGGGGGGGGGAGGGATGAGTGGGGGGGGAATGTGCCGGGGGGGAAGATGAGTGCGGGTGGGGGATGAGTGCGGGTGGGGGATGAGTTGGGGGGGGGGGATGAGTTGGGGGGGGGGGATGAGTTGGGGGGGGGGATGAGTTGGGGGGGGGATGAGTTGGGGGGGGGGGATGAGTTGGGGGGGGGGGGATGAGTTGGGGGGGGGGATGAGTTGGGGGGGGGGGGGTGAGTTGGGGGGGGGGGGTGAGTTGGGGGGGGGGGATGAGTTGGGGGGGGGGATGAGTTGGGGGGGGGATGAGTGGGGGGGGGGGATGAGTGGGGGGGGGGGATGAGTGGGGGGGGAGGGATGAGTGGGGGGGGGAGGGATGAGTGGGGGGGGAGGGATGAGTGGGGGGGGAGGGATGAGTGGGGGGGGAGGGATGAGTGGGGGGGAATGTGCCGGGGGGGAATAAGTGGGGGGGGAGGGGTGAGTGGGGGGGAATGTGCCGGGGGGGAAGGAAATGAGTGGGGGGGGGGGAATGAGTGCGGGTGGGGGGGGGAATGAGTGCGGCTGGGGGGGGAATGAGTGCGGGGGGGGGGGAATGAGTGCGGGGGGGGGGAATGAGTGCGGGGGGGGGGGAATGAGTGCGGGGGGGGAATGAGTGCGGGGGGGGGGGAATGAGGGATGAGTTGGGGGGGGGGAAGAGGGATGAGTGGGGGGGGGGAAGAGGGATGAGTGGGGGGGGGAGGGATGAGTGGGGGGGGAGGGAATATGAGTGCGGGGGGGGGGAATATGAGTGCGGGGGGGGGGGGATGAGAGGGATGAGTGGGGTGGAATGTGCCAGGGGGGATGATGAGTGGGGGGGGGGGTGAGATGAGTGGGGGGGGGGATATGAGATGAGTGGGGGGTGGGGATGAGATGAGTGGGGGGGGTATGAGATGAGTGGGGGGTGGGGATGAGATGAGTGGGGGGAATGTGCCGGGGGGGGGGGGGGGAATGTGCCGGGGGGGGGGGGGGGAATGTGCCGGGGGGGAGATGAGTGGGGGGGGGAGAATGAGTGGGGGGGGAGAATGAGTGGGGGGGGAGAATGAGTGGGGGGGGGAAATGAGTGGGGGGGGGGAAATGAGTGGGGGGGGGAATGAGTGGGGGGGGGAATGAGTGGGGGGGGGAATGAGTGGGGGGGGGAATGAGTGGGGGGGGGGAATGAGTGGGGGGGGGGAATGAGTGGGGGGGGAGGGAATGAGTGGGGGGGGAGAGAATGAGTGGGGGGGGAGAATGAGTGGGGGGGGAGAATGAGTGGGGGGGGAGAATGAGTGGGGGGGGAGAATGAGTGGGGGGGGAGAATGAGTGGGGGGGGAATGAGTGGGGGGGGAATGAGTGGGGGGGGAATGAGTGGGGGGGGAATGAGTGGGGGGGGAATGAGTGGGGGGGGAATGAGTGGGGGGCTGGGGGGAATGAGTGGGGGGCGGAATGGGGGGGGGAGAATGAGTGGGGGGGGGAGAATGAGAGGGGGGGGAGAATGAGAGGGGGGGGGAGAATGAGAGGGGGGGGAGAATGAGTGGGGGGGGGGACAATGAGTGGGGGGGGGAGAATGAGTGGGGGGGGGAGAATGAGTGGGGGGGGGAGAATGAGTGGGGGGGGAATGAGTGGGGGGGGGAATGAGGGGGGGAGTGGGGGGGGGGAGTGGGGGGGGAGAGTGGGGGGGGAGAGTGGGGGGGGAGAGTGGGGGGGGGAGAGTGGGGGGGGAATGAGGGGGGGGAATGAGGGGGGGGAATGAGGGGGGGGAATGAGGGGGGGGGAATGAGGGGGGGGAATGAGGGGGGGGAATGAGGGGGGAGTGGGGGGGGAGAGTGGGGGGGGGAGAGTGGGGGGGGAGAGTGGGGGGGGAGAGTGGGGGGGGAGAGTGGGGGGGGAGAGTGGGGGGGGGGGCGTGGGGGGGGGAGAGTGGGGGGGGAGAGTGGGGGGGGGGAGAGTGGGGGGGGGGAGAGTGGGGGGGGGAGAGTGGGGGGGGGAGAGTGGGGGGGGGAGAGTGGGGGGGGGGAGAGTGGGGGGGGGGGAGAGTTGGGGGGGGGGAGAGTTGGGGGGGGGGAGAGTTGGGGGGGGGGAGAGTTGGGGGGGGGAGAGTTGGGGGGGGGGGAGAGTTGGGGGGGGGGAGAGTTGGGGGGGGGAGAGTTGGGGGGGGGGGAGAGTTGGGGGGGGGGGAGAGTTGGGGGGGGGAGAGTTGGGGGGGGAGAGTGGGGGGGGGGAGAGTGGGGGGGGGGGGAGAGTTGGGGGGGGGGGGGAGAGTTGGGGGGGGGAGAGTTGGGGGGGGGGGAGAGTTGGGGGGGGGGAGAGTTGGGGGGGGGGAATGAGTGGGGGGGGAAATGAGGGGGGGGAAATGAGGGGGGGGAATGAGGGGGGAGTGGGGGGGGGGAGTGGGGGGGGGAGAGTGGGGGGGGAGAGTGGGGGGGGAGAGTGGGGGGGGAGAGTGGGGGGGGAGAGTGGGGGGGGGAGAGTGGGGGGGGAGAGTGGGGGGGGAGAGTGGGGGGGGAGAGTGGGGGGGGAGAGTGGGGGGGGAGAGTGGGGGGGGAATGAGGGGGGGGAATGAGGGGGGGGAATGAGGGGGGGGAATGAGGGGGGGGAATGAGGGGGGGGAATGAGGGGGGAGAGTGGGGGGGGAGAGTGGGGGGGGAGAGTGGGGGGGGAGAGTGGGGGGGGAGAGTGGGGGGGGGAGAGTGGGGGGGGGAGAGTGGGGGGGGGAGAGTGGGGGGGGGAGAGTGGGGGGGGGAGAGTTGGGGGGGGAGAGTGGGGGGGGAGAGTGGGGGGGGAGAGTGGGGGGGGGGGGAGAGAGTGGGGGGGGGGGAGAGAGTGGGGGGGGGGAGAGAGTGGGGGGGGGGAGAGAGTGGGGGGGGGGAGAGAGTGGGGGGGGGGGAGAGAGTGGGGGGGGGAGAGAGTGGGGGGGGGAGAGAGTGGGGGGGGGAGAGAGTGGGGGGGGGAGAGAGTGGGGGGGGGGGAGAGAGTGGGGGGGGGGAGGTGGGGGGGGGGGGAGAGAGTGGGGGGGGGGAGAAGAGTGGGGGGGGGGAGGAGAGTGGGGGGGGGGAGGAGAGTGGGGGGGGGGAGGAGAGTGGGGGGGGGGAGGAGAGTGGGGGGGGGGGAGGAGAGTGGGGGGGGGAGGAGAGTGGGGGGGGGGGAGGAGAGTGGGGGGGGGGAGGAGAGTGGGGGGGGAGAGGAGAGTGGGGGGGGGAGAGGAGAGTGGGGGGGGGGAGAGTGGGGGGGGAGAGAGTGGGGGGGGAGAGAGTGGGGGGGGAGAGAGTGGGGGGGGGAGAGAGTGGGGGGGGGAGAGAGTGGGGGGGGGGAGAGAGTGGGGGGGGGGGGAGAGAGTGGGGGGGGGGAGAGAGTGGGGGGGGGGGAGAGTGGGGGGGGGGGAGAGTGGGGGGGGGGAGAGTGGGGGGGGGAGAGAGTGGGGGGGGGAGAGAGTGGGGGGGGGGAGAGAGTGGGGGGGGGAGAGAGTGGGGGGGGGAGAGAGTGGGGGGGGGAGAGAGTGGGGGGGGAGAGAGTGGGGGGGGAGAGAGTGGGGGGGGGAGAGAGTGGGGGGGGAGAGAGTGGGGGGGGGAGAGAGTGGGGGGGGGAGAGAGTGGGGGGGGGAGAGAGTGGGGGGGGAGAGAGTGGGGGGGGGGAGAGAGTGGGGGGGGGGGAGAGAGTGGGGGGGGGGAGAGAGTGGGGGGGGGGGAGAGAGTGGGGGGGGGGAGAGAGTGGGGGGGGGGAGAGAGTGGGGGGGGGAGAGAGTGGGGGGGGGAGAGAGTGGGGGGGGGGAGAGGGATGAGTGGGGAGAGGGATGAGTGGGGAGAGGGATGAGTGGGGGGGAGAGGGATGATGAGTCGGGGGGGGATGAGATGAGTGGGGGGGGATGAGATGAGTGGGGGGGGAGGGATGAGTGGGGGGGGAGGGATGAGTGGGGGGGAGGGATGAGTGGGGGGGAGGGATGAGTGGGGGGGGGGGGGATGAGTGCGGGGGGGGATGAGTGCGGGGGGGGTGAGTGCGGGGGGGGGGTGAGTGCGGGGGGGGGTGAGTGCGGGGGGGGGTGAGTGCGGGGGGGGGTGAGTGCGGGGGGGGGTGAGTGCGGGGGGGGGGTGAGTGCGGGGGGGGGGGGTGAGTGCGGGGGGGGGGGTGAGTGCGGGGGGGGGGGGTGAGTGCGGGGGGGGGTGAGTGCGGGGGGGGGATGAGGTGCGGGGGGGGGGATGAGTGCGGGGGGGGGGATGAGTGCGGGGGGGGGGATGAGTGCGGGGGGGGGGGATGAGTGCGGGGGGGGGGGATGAGTGCGCGGGGGGGGGATGAGTGCGGGGGGGGATGAGTGCGGGGGGGGGATGAGTGCGGGGGGGGGGGATGAGTGCGGGGGGGGGGATGAGTTGGGGAGGGGGGAATGAGTTGGGGAGGGGGGAATGTGCCGGGGGGGGATGATGAGTGGGGGGGGGGGGATGATGAGTGGGGGGGGGGGGGGATGATGAGTGGGGGGGGGGGATGAGATGAGTGGGGGGGGGTGAGATGAGTGGGGGGGGGGTGAGATGAGTGGGGGGGGGTGAGATGAGTGGGGGGGGGGGGATGAGATGAGTGGGGGGGGGGATGAGATGAGTGGGGGGGGGGGATGAGATGAGTGGGGGGGGGGGGGATGAGATGAGTGGGGGGGGGGGGGATGAGATGAGTGGGGGGAATGTGCCGGGGGGGAGATGAGTGGGGGCGGGGGATGGGATGAGTGAGGGGGGGATATGAGTGGGGTGGAATGTGCTGGGCGGGGGAGATAAGATGAAGTGGGGGTGGGGGATGAGATGGGGGGGGAATATGCCGGGGGGAATGAGTGGGGGGAGGGATGAGTCGGGGGGGAGGGATGAGTGGGGTGGAATGTGCCGGGGGGGGGGAGATGATGAGTGGTGTGGGGATGATGAGATGAGTGGTGGGGGGGATGTGCTGGGGGTGGGGGGGATGTGCTGGGGGTGGGGGGGATGTGCTGGGGGGGGGGGGGAATGAGTATGGAGGAGGAATGAGTGGGGGGGGTAGGGATGAGTGGGGTGGAATGTGCCGGGGGGGGGGGAAGGACGAGTGGGGGGGGGGGGAAGGACGAGTGGGGGGGGGGGGGAAGGACGAGTGGGGGGGGGAAGGACGAGTGGGGGGGGTAATGAGTGGGGGGGGTAATGAGTGGGGGGGGGTAATGAGTGGGGGGGGGGTAATGAGTGGGGGGGGTAATGAGTGGGGGGGGTAATGAGTGGGGTGGAATGTGCCGGGGGGAGATGAGTGGGGGGGATGGGATGAGTGGGGGGTGGGTATGAGTGGGGTGAAATGTGCCGCGGGGGGGATGAGATGAGTGGGGGTGGGGAGGGACGAGTGGGGGCGGGGGAGGGATGAGTGGGGGATGAGGTGAGTGGGGGGGGGATGGGGA